>NW_010178286.1:2775-13315 GCF_000695765.1 Mesitornis unicolor | reverse complement strand
AAGATGCAGCAACATCCTTCAGTCCTAACATCTTTGGTGTGAGAGAGGAGCTTGACCGTTTCCATTTGAGAGTAATCTCCTACCAGAAGCCACGAAAATCGGAGGCAAATACGGACAAGCTAGCAAAGAAGGGAAGCGCAGAGCCCAAACACTTGTTTGTCTACAGAAGCACTTCCCAGGGAATGAGAAATCCAGGAACAGCTTTCAGTCCCAGTCGTTTTCTGGAGGGAGTTGGATTCGAAAGTTTGCCATATTGAAACCAGGCTCAGGACAGCTACAGAGAAAGCCTGGTGGCAAGCATTGGCTTCCGAAGGAAGCAAAAAAGCCTTAAAACTCAGTCTTTGTTGGGCAACGAAAGCGCATAATACAAAATATAAGATCCAGCAACAGCCTTCAGTCCTAGCATCTTTGGTGTTTGAAAAGAGCTTGACCATTTCCATTTGAGAGGCATCTCCTACCAGCAGCCACAAAAATTGGAGGTGAACATGGACCAGATAGCAAGGCAGGGAAGCCGACAACCCAAAGCTTTGTATGGCTAAAGAAGCACTTACCAGGCAGGGAGCAATTAATCAACACTTTCTAGTCCTGAACCCTTTCTGATGTGACTTGGATTCGAACATTTGACATATTCAAACCAGGCTCTGGGCAGCTCCAGAGAAAGCCTGGTGGCAAACGTTGACTTCCCAGGGAAGAAATGAAATCCAGAACCCCAGGCTTTGTGGGACGGCAAAATCGCGTAATAGAAAAAAGAAGACCCAGCATCAGCCTTCAGTCCTAACGCCTTTGGTGTGGGAGTAGAGCTTCACAGTTTTCATTTGAGAGATGGCTCGGACCGTCATACAGGAAATTTGAAGGAGAACATGGACTAGCAAGCGAAGAAGGGAAGCACAGAGCCCAAGGCTTTGTTTGGCTACAGAATCATTTCCCAGGAAAGGAGAAATTCAGCAACAGCTTTAAGATCCTAGCCACTTTCTGGAGTGAGTTGGAGTCGAACGTTTGTCATATTGAAACCAGGCTCTGGGCAGCTACAGAGAAATCCTGGTGGCAAATGGTGGCTTTCCATTAAAGAAAGTAAGCTCCGGACAAAAATCTCTGTGGGGCTACAAATTGGCTTAATAGAAAAGAGCCAGCAACAGTCTTCAGTCCAAGCATCTTTGGTGTGGGAGAAGAGCTTGACTGCTTTCATTTGAGAGACGGCTCCTAACAGCAGCCACTAAGATTGGAGGTGAACATGGACGAGCTAGCAAACACAGAATGGCAAAGCCCAAAGCTTTGTTTGGCTAAAGAACCACTTTTTATGGAAGGAGAAATCCAGAAACTGCTTTCATTCCTATCCTCTTTCCGGTGTGAGTTAGGGTCGATCGTTAGCCATATTGAAACCAGGCTCTGGGCAGCTCCAGACAAAGCCTGGTGGCAAACATTGGATTCCCAGGGAAGCAAAGAAGTCCAGAACCCCAGGCTTTGTGGGGCTACAAATTGGCTTAATAGAAAAGACAAGAGCCAGCAACAGTCTTCAGTTCTAGCATCTTTGGTATGGGAGAAGAGCTTCACCATTTCCATTTGAGCGAAGGTTCCTACCAGCAGCCACCTAGATTGGAGGTGAACGTGGACAAGATTGCCAAACAGAGAATGGCACAGCCCAAAGTTTTGTTTGGCTACAGAACCACTTCCTAGGGAAGGAGAAATCCAGCAACAGCTTTCAGTCCTAGCCCTTTTCTGGTGCGAGTCAGAGTCGAACGTTTGCCATATTGAAACCAGGCTGTGGGAAGCTCCAGAGTAAGCCTGGTGGCAAACGCTGGCTTCCCAGGAAAGCAAGGAAG
This sequence comes from Mesitornis unicolor, assembly GCF_000695765.1. Classification (NCBI taxonomy): domain Eukaryota; kingdom Metazoa; phylum Chordata; class Aves; order Mesitornithiformes; family Mesitornithidae; genus Mesitornis; species Mesitornis unicolor. The sequence goes on along the minus strand of NW_010178286.1, from coordinate 11,495 downwards.
CCCCGGTCCAAAAGCTTTGCGGGGCTTCATATTGGCTTAATAGAAAAGACAAGAGCCAGCAACAGCCTCCAGTCCTAGCATCTTTGGTGTGTGAGAAAAGCCTGACTGTTTCCCTCGGCTCCTACCAGCAGCCACTAAGATTGGAGGCGAACATGGACGAGCTAGCAAACGCAGAATGACGCAGCCCAAAGCTTTGTTTGGCTACAGAAGCACTGCGTAGGGAAGGAGAAATCCAGCAACAGCTTTCATTCATAGCCGCTTTCTGGTGTGAGTTAGAGTCGAACGTTTGCCATATTGAAACCAGGCTCTGGGCAGCTCCAGACAAAGCCTGGTGGCAAACGTTGGCTTCTCAGGGAAGCAAAGAAAACAAGAACCCCAGTCTTTGTGTGTCTACAAATTGGCTTAATAGAAAAGACAAGAGCCAGCAACAGTCTTCAGTCCTAGCATCTTTGGTGTGGGAGAAGAGCTTGTCCATTTGAATTTGATAGAGGGCTCGTACCTGCGTCCTGGAAAATTGGAAAAGAACGTGGACGAGCTAGCCAAACAGAGAATGGCAAAGGCCAAAGCTTTGTTTGACTACAATACCACTTTGCATGGAAGTAGAAATCCAGCAAGAGCTTTCATTCCTAGCCCTTTTCCCGTGTGAGTTAGAGTCAAAAGTTTGCCATATTGTAACCATGCTCAGGGCAGCTACAGAGAAAGCCTGGTTGCAAACATTGGCTTCCCAGGGCAAAAAGGAAACCCCGGACCACAAGTTTGTGGGACTACAAATTCGTTTAATAGAGAAGACAAGAGCCAGCAACAGTCTTCACTCCTAGCATCTTTGGTGTGGGAGAAGAGCTTGACCATTTTCATTTGAGAGACGGCTCCTAAATGCATCCTGGAAAATTGGAGGCGAACGTGGACTACATAGCCAAACACAGAATGGAACAGCCCAAAGCTTTGTTTGGCTACAGAGCCACTTTGCATGGAAGGAGAAATCCAGCAAGAGCTTTCATTTATATCCCTTGTCTGGTGTGAGTCAGAGTCGAATGCTCACCATATTGAAACTAGGCTCTGGTCAGCTCCAGATAAATCCTGGTGGCAAACGTTGGCTTCCCAGGGAAGCAAAGAAGCCCAGAACCCCAGTCTTTGTGGGTCTACAAATTTGCTTAATAGAGAAGACAAGAGCCAGCAGCAGTCTTCAATCCTACCATCTGTGGTGTGGGAGAAGAGCTTGACCGTTTCCATTTGAGAGACGGCTCCTACCAGCAGCCACTAAGACTGGAGAGTTTATTTTCCATCACGGAAAACTGGAAAAGAATGTGGACGAGCTAGCCAAACAGAGAATGGCACAGCCCAAGGCTCTGTTTGGCTATAGAAGCACTTTTTATAGAAGGAGAAATCCAGCAAGAGCTTTTAGTCCTAGCTTTTTTTGGTGTGAATTAGAGTCGAATGTTTGTCATATTGAAACCAGGCTCTGAGCAGCTACAGAGAAAGCCTGGTTGCAAAAGTTGTCTTCCCATGGAAGCAAAGAAGCCCAGAACCCCAGGCTTTGTGGGGCTACAAATCGGCTTAATAGAAAAGACAAGAGCCAGCGACAGTCTTCAGTCCTAGCATCTTTGGTGTGGGAGAAGAGCTTGACCATTTGAATTTGATAGACGGCTCCTACCTGCGTCATGGAAAATTGGAAAAGAACGTGGACGAGCTAGCCAAACAGAGAATGGCACAGAGCAAAGCTTTGTTCTTCTACAGAAGCTCTTGGCATGGAAGTAGAAATCCAGGAAGAGCTTTCATTCCTAACCCTTTTCCAGTGTGAGTTAGAGTTGAACGTTTGCCATCTTGAAACCAGGCTCTGGGCAGCTCCAGAGAAAGCCTGGTGGCAAACGTTGGGTTCTTGGGGAAGCAAAGAAGCCCTGGACCAAACTGTTAGTGGGACTACAAATTGGCTAAATAGAAAAGTGAAGACCCAGCAACAGCCTTCAGTCCTAGCATCTTTGGTGTGGGAGAAGACCTTGACCATTTCCATTTGAGAGACGTCTCACACCAGCAGTCACGATAATTGGAGGCGAACGTGGACGAGCTAGCCAAACAGAGAATGGCACAGCCCAAAGCTTTGTTTGGCTACAGAACCACTTCCTAGGGAAGGAGAAATCCAGAAAAAGCTTTCATTCCTATACCCTTTCTGGGGTGAGTTAGAGTCGAACGTTTGCCATCTTGAAACCAGGCTCTGGGCAGCTACAGAGAAAGCCTGGTGGCAAATGTTGGCTTCCCAGGGAAGCAATGAAGCCCATAACTGTGGAGTGCTGGCTCTTCCAGCGCAGCCATGATCTTGTCGATGTGACAAACTCAGTGTACGAATAAGGGTAACGTGCAACTTTAAGGAAGATAAGAGCCGGGCTCGCTAACCGCAAGTAGGCGTACCGTCCATACGTCAGAACGCATGGACAGCAACCAATCAGCTATGTATAATCGCTGCATGCCTTGCTCGTGACTTGCTCGTGACTAAACTGTGACTATAAAAGCCTTGCAACTCTGTTTAATAAAGAAGAACGATCATACTCATATTGAGATTCCATTGTTACTCCGGGAGGTTCGGATCCCACTCCAACATCTGGTAGCAGAGGATGGCTCCTCCCTTCGCCTAAAGCTCCAAGACTGCGGTAAGCAGCTAGAGGAGAGGCATGGGAAACCCGGCTGAGGGAAGCGCTGCTTGTGCAGAGGCAGAGTAGACGCCGGTGTGAGGCCGCTCCTCATCCCTCAGGTGCAGCTCTGTTTGTGCAAAGGCAGAACAGACGCAGGGGCGCTGCTTGCGCAGAGGCGGAGCAGACGTCGGAGCGCTGTTTGTGCAGAGGCAGAACAGACGCTCACTGCAGCATGGATGCTGAAGCTGCGGCCATGTTACTCGCTGGAATCCTCTCCAAGAGAGGGATAGAGACACCAGTGAAACATTTACATCAGCTTATTAAGCTGGGACGACGATGGGGGTTTTTCTGTGAAACGCCCTTATTATTCTTTGTTGAGGAATGGAGAGACTTTGGGAGTACTATGTGGCAAAAAAACGTCGAGGGGAATGAAAAGGAAGAAAAAGAGATTAAGGCAGTTTGTAGTCTGGAATACTGTGCTAGAAACATTAAAAGCCTTTAAAGCGGAGTGAGAGGTGGCCTGTGCCACTGCTACTATATTGGGACCAGGCGTCGCAGCAAAAACCCTTTAAATACATCAGGACCGCTCACGCAATTTCTTGGTGTGAATGCTGTTAGAGGGATGAAAGGAACTGTGTGCAAGGATATTAATGAATTGCAAGAAAAGACGGATAATAATGCTTTGACGGAGATACGCACTTCTCCTGCTGACTCACCACTGAGCACACTGAAGGCGGAAGTGACCGAGAGCAGTAACAGCCAGAGTTCTGGCGAGAGTGCGGAAGTGCGCGCAGTAGACTACCCAGAAAGGGGAGGCGCCAGGCCGAAAGTTAACACCTCTGGGGAGGGTGAAGGATCGTACCGACCACAGCAATTGCCCCGCCCCTAGAAACAGTTGTTGCGCTGCAAATACCATCCTCCGCGACTCTGTACCCACCGTTGCTGCCCTCTAGCGGATCGTCGGGATATATTACACCAGAGCACTCAAAGATTTCAGCACAGCTTCATTCAGATTTATTGCAAGACGTCATACGGCGGCTGTCAGAGCTAGAAATACACTAGAAGGAGGCAAACAATCTTCCACCATGCCTGTAAAACTTCTCGAATACTTACAAGCCTCCACGATGGAGTGGCACAATAAAAGACGCAATAATCGAAGGGCAATGGACCAGCAAAAATGATCCTTCCAACTCTGCTTTTCCCGTTATACAAAGAGACGGAAATGGAATTTGGGAACCTCATGATTGGAAGATTTTGCAGCAAGCTCGAAACACAGTAACTACTTATGGTGTAAAATCAGAAGGAACACGTCAAATTGTAAGATGGATGTTTACTGCGGACCTTATGGCTCCATACGACAGTCAGAACCTAATGTGACTGCTACTCACACCTAAGCAATTTCTGTTATGGACAGCTTCTTGGCAACAGAGAGCTGCTAATGCTGCAGCTCAAAGGCAAGGAGATGGAGATCCTCTCCGTGGAGTTACAGCTGATATGCTGACAGGTCAAGGACCATATAGTAATATCCAAGTGCAGGTAACCTTCCCAGCGGGCATACTACAGCTTTCCGCTCGAACAGCTATGGAAATCTTTCTTGACTTACCAGGCTCCAATACACTGTCATTTGGCAGTCTCACCCAAGGTGCAACCGAGAAATATAGTCATTTTGTGGATCGACTTTGGGAAGCAATAATGAACCACCCTGATCTGTCAGGAAATAGTAAGGAGCAGATGTTCCAGATATTAGCCTTTGACAATGCGAACAAGGCTACAAAACAGTTGCTGGCTAGCCTACCCAAAGGCGCTGGGGTAGAAGAAATGCTTCTTAGAGTAGAGAGAGCCGAAGCCCAGCGACATGGAAACAGTTGCAGCAGCAGTCCAGGGTGCCGTCCGTGAAGTCGTAAAGCCCCTTGTAGCCGTTGCTCAAACAGGACAAAGACATTCATTCAAGCAGGGGTCTAGGCGGCCACTCAAGCCAACCTTTCAGGGAAAATGTTACCGATGCGGAGAGACGGGTCATATGAGAATCAACGGCCGAGCCACCGTCTGGTGTGACTGATGCCAAAAAGATACGCATGCTTCCAAAACCTGTTCAGAAAGCTTCAAGCCGAGCGCGGGACGAGGCCGCGCGACGACACAAATGATTCCTCAGGGCAAAACACAGGTTTTTTATCACAGCTACAGCCAGCCACCTGAGGAAGCTTGGGTTTCGACCTGGAAACTGCAGTAGATGTTACCTTAATAGACACTAAGGTTCAGAAGATTCCCAGTACTGCTGTAGGACCTCTTTATAACAAGGACAGCAGAATTGGCAGATTACTAGTTGGACGATCTTCTGCCGGAATAAAAGGACTTCTCGTTTTACCAGGAGTTATTGACGCCGACTATACAGGTCACATCTATATCATGGTTCATACTGTCAGTCCACCTATGCTTATTCCTAAAGGAAGTAGAATAGCCCAGATCATTCCCTTGTAAAACCCCTTGAGGCCTTTGACACAAACAGCAAAGTACAGAGGATATCAAGCTTTCGGATCGACTGGAGCAGCTGTTTGTTTCTCAGTGAAGATGGAACAACGACCTGTGATGAGAGTAACAATGTCACAGCAAGGAAAGGCACAGAGCGTCAATGCCATGTTAGATACAGGAGCAGACGTCACCATTATCAGCCAGAAAGTATGGCCAGAGACATGGCAAACAGAAGTACCACTCTCAGGGATTGCGGGAGTAGGGGGTCATTCTACACCCAATGGCATGGAACCAGTTCAGTTGCAATTTCCTGAGGGACAGCAAATTAGTCTTAGAGTATATGTGACGACCCTACCCGGGACCCTCGAGGCACTAATCGGTCGAGATGCCTTGGGCCAACTAGGTGCGGTCTTGTCAACAAATCCTTCTCAATAGCGGGTGCTGGAGAGCAGTCACCTAACCCACGCCTAACCTGGACTACCAACGAACCTGTGTGGGTTGACCAGTGGCCCATGACATCAGAGCGACTACAAGTAGCTCGTCAACTAGTGGAAGAACAGCTTAAAGCAGGACATATAAAGCCTTCAGTTAGTCCGTGGAACACTCCTATTTTTGTTATTCCAAAAAAGAGCAGGAAATGGAGACTTTTGCATGATCTGCGAAAAGTCAACGACCAAATGCAACCCATGGGAGCTCTACAACCTGGTATGCCAACTCCTTGTATGCTGCCAGAAAAGTGGCACATACTGATCATTGACTTGAAGGATTATTTTTTCACGATTCCGTTACATCCTCTAGACACCAAAGATTTCACCTTTTCGGTACCGTCAACGAACAAAGCCAGCCCAGCAGAATGATATGAGTGGGCTGTCCTACCACAAGGCATGAAAAACTCACCTACTTTGTGTCAACTTTACGTTGCTCAGGCCCTTCAGGCAATACCTTGTCAATGGCCGCACACCATTATCTATCATTATATGGATGACATTCTTTGTTGTCGGAAAGAGCCATTCTCGGAACAGTCTGTGAAACAACTACAGGAGGTGATGGCTCAGAAAGGACTTGTTGTGGCTCCTGAAAAGATTCAACGTGCGTCCCCTTGGAAATACCTAGGATGGACAATTTCCGATTCACAAATTCGACTGCAGAAGATAGACCTTAATACCCAGTTGACAAATTTAACGGATGTGCAAACATTATTGGGAGACGTTCAGTGGATTCGGAACTGTGTGGGTATCAACAATGAAGACATTGCACCCTTGACAACACTCCTGAGAGGCACAAATCCTGCAGACCAAGTGACTTTACGGCAGGAACACCATCAAGCCTTACAACGCATCGTGAGCAAGTTACAGTCTGCATGGTCTTCGCAACGCCTTGCCCACTTGCCCGTATCCTTACTTGTATGCAATAATAATGTGTCACCGTTTGCTGTCATTTGTCAGTGGCAAAAGAAAAAGGGGGAAATTGCCCCTGACAAATGTGGTGCCCTTGACAAATGTGACCGCAGGGACGAGTTTCAGATCTTAGAATGGGTATATCTAAGTGTACAGCCAAAAACCAGTGTTCAGACACAGACAGAGGCAATAGGAAAACTAATAAAAAGGGGGAGGGCACGAATTGTAGACATTGCTGGAGAAGAGCTGCACAATATTAGCTTACCAATTAACGCTGCAGAATTGGAATGGTGGCTCCATAACACCACAAGAATACAGGAAGCGTTATTGGGATATGGAGGACAGGTACATTCACAGCAACCAAAAGGCAAAATATGGCAAATACTAAAGCGAAATCAGTGGTTGGAAAAACCAAAAGTATGTCAATGCCCGATTGAAAATGCTGTTACTGTTTTTACGGACACAGGCAAGCGCTGCGATGGGCAGCTTGTGTCTGGAAAAAGGATAATCAATGGGAGCAACATATTATACAGGGAGAACAACAGGATACTCTACAAACTTTGGAGTTAACTGCCGTAATCTGGGCCTTGAGTAACTGGATAAATACGCCCTTAAATGTTGCGACTGATTCACTGTTTGTAGCAGGCCTAGTGCCATGCATAGACAATGCCTTATTAAGAGTAAATTGAAGACTGGGACAATTATTCATCCATTTACGATCTGTACTTCAGCAACGAACTGAGATCTGTTGTGTATTACATATTCGCAGTCACCAACTCAACATAGGGTTGGGGGAAGGCAATTATAGGGCAGACAGCTTAGTTAGTCCAGTGTGTCATTTGCCCCCCATGGATAAATTTCAACAGGCCAGGAAAAACCACAAAAACTTTCATCAAAACGCAAAAGGGTTGAGGAGACAATTCGAGCTAACAGAGAGTCAGGCGAAAGGCATAGTACAGGCCTGTCCGTGCTGTGGAAATCATGGTCCGGGCATAGGCCTGGGGGTAAATCCTAAAGGTTTGAAAGCCTTGGAATTATGGCAAATGGATGTTACTCATATTGCTGAATTTGGTCGTTTGAAATATGTACATGTGACCATAGACACCTTTTCAAAAATTATTTGGACAACCGCGTTGCCAGGGGAAAAGGTATACCATGTATGTAAGCATTTACTTGCTTGCTTCGCGATATTGGGAGTCCCAGAACAGATTAAAACAGATAATGGGCCAGCCTATATGAGTAGCACTTTTAAGGCTTTCCTATCTCTTTTCTATCACAATGGGGAATCAGTCATAGTACAGGGATTCCACATTCTCCTACTGGTCAGGGGATGGTGGAACGCACCCATCAGGTTCTAAAAGATCACCTAAATCGACAGAAGGACAAGGAAATGGAGGTGCAACAAAGGTGACACCATGTCCTCTTTGCCCTGGATATTCTCTGTCTCATGGGAGATAAGGAGGAACCACCAGTAGTAATACATCACCAAAATCTGAAGTTTAGTTATAAGACAACTATTCCACGTATGATGGTACGCTATAGGGATCCAACATCAGGTATCTGGAAAGGACCTGTGTCTGTCATTTATAATGGCCGAGGATACATGTGTGTTTCCGCAGATCACGGTACGGTTTGGGTGCCTAGCAAGTGTGTGAAGGCGGAGCTGCAGACTAGTGACCAGAGGAACGACAAATGTAAAGACTAAATGTTCTGAGTTTTTAAGGACGAGCACTGTATGATTTGAATGTGCACATTGTGATCCCTAAATCTTATGTAAGTGGTGTATGATTAGGTAAAAGGGCTACTCGTGTCCCAAACAGAACACAATAGGTTTGAAATGGGAACCAAAGAAATGGAAAAGGTAATACTCTTAGTGTTGGGAGAATTCTTTGCCACTATTTTAGCTCTGCACACCATCAAACCTCGACAAAATTTGTGGGTAACCTGGGCAAATAAAACGGGCCAACAATCCTTTTGTTTGGTGCTTGCATCCGCCACAGAACCCTTTCGCACCTGTTTAATAGGTGTACCTGGTTTTAGTGTCCGCGAATTTGGAAAGTTCTCCACGACAAATTGTTCGAATGAGAGCATAGTAAGCAATTGTAGTGCTAAATTAATTACACACCTAAATACTACCCTGCCCTGGGATCCACAGGAGTTGAATTTGAGAAAGAGAAAACCTGGTGGCAAACATTGGCTTCCCATGGAATCAAAGAAGCCCACAAGCCCA
>NW_010178286.1:289-2728 GCF_000695765.1 Mesitornis unicolor | reverse complement strand
AGACACAGTCTTCAGTCCTAGCATCTTTGGTGTGGGAGAAGAGCTTGACCGTTTCCATTTGAGAGATGGCTCCTACCAGCAGACATGAAAATTGAAGGCGAACGTGTACAAGCTTGTCAAGCACAGAATGGCACAGCCCAAAGCTTTGTTTGACTACAGAAGCACTTTGCGTGGAAGGAGGAATCCAAAAACACCTTTCATTCCTAGCCTCTTTCTGGTGTGAGTTAGAGTGTTAAGTTATCTGTCTTGAAGCCAGGCTCTGGGCAGCTCCAGAGAAAGCTTGGTGGCAAACGTTGACTTCCCAGGGAAGCAAAAACTCCCAGAACCAACAGCTTTGTGGGGCTACAAATTGGCTTAATAGAAAAGACAAGAGCCAGCAACAGTCTTCAGTCCTAGCATCTTTGGTGTGGGAGAAGAGCATCACCGTTTCCATTTTAGAGATGGCTCCTACTGTTGACGGAGTCGCAATCACGATGAGAAAAACTTATCTACACAGTTGCAGATAAGCAGGCACTTCTTTTTTTGCAGCCCTGGGGAACACAGAGGGTAGCCCCTCAAAGGTGTGTTTCATCGTCCGTACATTTTCATAGTCCTTTTATACAATTTTAACAAAACAAATCATACGATCATGCGTATGCATAAGATGATTACATATTCCTTGATCTATCACTCTGATTGGTTCCCTATAGAATTTACCCCTATAATTTTGTCAGAGAAAAGCTTTCAGTCCACTCCACTAAGAGAGGTTTCGGTCTGTCTGTCCATTCCCATGACAAAGCTTCAGTCCATGTTTATTCTCACGGAAGTTTCGGTCCATTCGCATGGTGATGACAATACAGTTATTACCCCTTCTTTCCATTCTATTATTTAATGTTCCCTTCGGACATGGTTTGTGCTTTTTCTAATTGCTTATACAAATATATCTTGCAATCCTTCATTGAATTCTGTAGCTTGAACCAATACCTATTTTAACCTACATAATTATCAGCCCCCCTGGTTACCTTGCCCACTTAAATTATCTTGATTAGTCAAAGTGCTCTTTTAGCTTTACTGCTGAAGCAATTACCCACCCTAACCAGTCAGAATTCCCCAACCGACCAGAATTTTCTTGTAACAACAACATCACCAGAAGACATGAAAATTGGAGGCGAACATGGACGAGATAGCCAAACAAAGAATGGCACAGCCAAAAGCTTTGTTTGGCTACAGAAGTACATTGCAGGGAAGGAGAAATCCAGCAAGAGCTTTCACTCCTAGCGCCTTTCTGGTGTGAGTTGGAGTCGAACGTTTGCCATATAGAAACCAGGCTGTGGGCAGCTCCAGAGAATGCCTGGTGGCAAACGTTGGCTTCCCAGGGAAGCAACGAAGCCCAGAGGCCCGGCCTTTTTGGGGCTACAGAAGGGCTTCATAGAAAAGACAAGCTTCCCATTGCTGGAATGCCTGGGACAAATTACAGAAGGATACAGAGAGTGAGATCTATACCACCTTGCCTTTCATATTTGTGGCAGATGCACCCACCCTACTAAAGACCTGAGAAAAACTCAACACAGACAGTGCTAATGTTTCTGGCCCTGGTGGTGCCTCACCCCTCACAGCTCTTGTCTGTTCTACACAGTGGGGGTCAACGGCAGGAAAGTTGGGGTCCTCAGCCAGTAGGGGGTGACACGACCATGTATTGAGCACAGATCTGATTGAAACAGGGTATAAATGGGGCCCCGTCGGTGGACTCATTTGAGTTGGTCCTCCTCGGAGCAGCGGGTCTGCAGTTGGGGACTCTCCCCTTGAGTTGGAACGCCACTTAAGGTAACTTCTCAAGATTGAGAGCCCTCCCTTTTTTGGTGAGTGAGTGAGTGAGTGCACATTTTGGATCGTTTGGCCAAAAACCTAAGAATTCTTAACTTAACCGTGTCTGGTAATATTGCCAACCAGCATATCGAACCTGTATTTGTTGAACGTCAGTGGGATGTTGTTTTGGTGAAAAAAGTTTTGTCTGCTTCATTTTAGTCGCAGATTAAAGTTTGTTTGAGTTCATTAATTGTGTGCATGTAGCCATTTTGGTGTGATTCTGTGACAACCAGCAGCCACAAAAATTGGAGGCGAATATGGCCGAGCTAACGAAGCATGGAACAGCAGAGCCCAAGGCTTTGTTTGGCTAGAGAAGCACTTGGCAGGGAGGGAGAAATCCATCAACATCTTTCAGTCCTAGCCTCTTTCTGGTGTGAGTTGGAGACTGACGTTTGCCATATTGAAACCAGGCTGTGGGCAGCTCCAGAGAAAGCCTGGTGGCAAGCGTTGGTGTTATGGTGTAAGGGTTACCAGCCTGAAAGGGAAGGACAGATGGTGTCTCTAGGACCCTGGAGGGTCACAGATCAGTACTGTTCCCTCCCCTTTCCGGCCACAGTCTATAAAAAACCGAGGTTTTCGTGGGCTTTTCCTGGC
>NW_010178286.1:0-237 GCF_000695765.1 Mesitornis unicolor | reverse complement strand
TTGTGCTGCTCCCTGTCGCATCTCCAGATGGCTGGCGCTATCTCCATGTGGTCAGCAGCATCCACCACCATCTGCTCCCTGCACCACTGCAGTCCCTTGTGACGAGTCACAGCAGTCGCAGCGGCCACGAGGCACTGCTTGGACATTTCCACTCGGGACTACTGGGATCGGGTTTTGTATACAATTATCTTTTGTCCCTTATTAAATCCCTTTTCCGTTCCCCTGTTGTTTTCATTA
>NW_010178285.1:24657-30260 GCF_000695765.1 Mesitornis unicolor | reverse complement strand
AAATTAATTTTCAATCGTTTCGTCCCTGTTCCAACACCAATTATCCTGTGTCCGTTTAAGGGTCAGAGAGAGAGAGAGCAGGATTTTCTCTCTGTTGCCCCTACCCCTCCCAGGGGGAGGATTAAGAAAAAGAGAATAGAGAGAGAATAATAAAAAAAATGCTCCACACAAGGCTGGAAGTTAAGACTGCAACAAGTTTAATGAAAATAACAGGGGAAAGGAAAAAGGAATTAATAAGGGACAAAGGATATTTATATACAAAACCCGATCCCAGTAGTCCCGAGTGGAAATATCCAAACAGTGCCTCGTGGCCGCTGCCACTGCTGTGACTTGTCACCAGGGACCACAGTGGTGCCGGGAGCGGGTGGTGGTGGGTGCTGCCGAGCACGTGGAGGTAGGCCCAGCCGTTGGTGGATGCTGCTGAGCACGTGGAGCTAGGCCCAGCCATCCTGAGATGCGACAGGAAGCAGCCCAGGAAAGCCAGGAAAAGCCCTTGAAAACCTCGGGCCTCCTCGGGTTTTTATAGACTGTGTCCGGAAAGGGAAGGGAACAGTACTGATCTCTGACCCCCCAGAGCCCTACAGACACCACCTGTCCTTCCCTTTCAGGCTGGTAACCCTTAAACCATAACAGTTTGGTTTGGGTTTTTGTTTGTTTTTTTGTTTTGTTTTGTTTTCTTTTTTTTATTTTTTAATGTGAGTGGGAGATTGCCTTATTAAAAAATTTTTATTTTGTCAGTTTGGTTTATCCTGAAACTTCAACACAGCCTGCATAAGGATCAGAAACATCCTAATGTACAATCTGGAATAACTTAGAGATGACTTTTTCTGTGTTATCCTAGGCATTGCTTAAACGTAGCTTTACATTTTCAAAAAACATTAACAGCAAAAGGAGAAGAGAGATACTGAAGAAAGTGTTAGACATATTTTTGTAACAATTTTACCTTTTATTTTCCCTTTGTGTTCTTCAGAATATCTGGGTTTCTTCAGCTGACTAAGCCTGAATTTTGCTGGTCCTTTGGGTTGAGAATTATTCCAAATTTACTTAACAGCTTATGACTGTAGTTACCTGTCCTGGTTTAGTAGGACAGAATTTTAGAGTCAGTTTTCTGTTGAGGAAAACTGCAATTTTATAAGGACCACAACACTATTTCATGGGAACAAACTGATAAAACTTTGCTCTATGTTTCTGCTAATATTGGCGTGCAGATTGCTATAATGATCAAGATCTTTGACAGTCTTGAGTAAGTGCTGAAGTTAGGAGGAGCAAAAGCCAGGGCAGATGACCAAAGCTGGCCAATAGAGATATCCTATACTATAAATGTCACATTCACTGTAAAGTGAGGAATTTGGTGGGGATGGTACTCCTTCTTCTTCCTCCCTCCTGTTCCCTCCTCCTCCCTCTTCTGTGGCTGACATCTCGATAGGGACTTGTTTACCATCCTAACCCTGTGGCCTACTCCCCTACAATATTGGCTGAGTATAACTGTGTATTTTATATTATAACTGTTACTAATATGAGTTTATTATTATCATTGTTATAATTATTATTATTAAATATATTTCTATTTCAACCCACTAATCTCCTTTACTTTTCCTGACCCTGCCTAGGTGGGGAGGAGGCATTGGGTGATAGAGCAACTGTATAAACTACATTACACAACTGCGCTTACCTAGTTCTGAAAATGTCAGGGGAAAATACATTGTCCCGGCTCTGACAGCCCAAAGGCAAAGATGCTATGCAGTCCCATGCTCCAGGTCCTTTCAGTAGTGAGGCTGAAACTGTATTCCCAGCAGGTGCACACAGGCAGAGTACTTGTATACACCACACATACACATACATATATTGCGATGGCTAGCTCCACAGATCAGACATGCATTGACATGAATGCAGACAACAGTCTCATACTGTTCCTGTCTCTTCCTGAGCAAGGTGGAGGTCTACTACTGAGAATACATGTACAACTCTCATCCTGTCAGCAGCAGAGCTCAGACATTCAGTCTCCCCTGTTGCTGGTACCTGGACATTTGAGTCATTGGTGGTGACCCTCCGCTCCATGGGCTGGTGCAAACAAACTCACATATACACACACCCAATGCCAACTGGGGCTCAACTTGTCCCAGTAGTTAACCTCTGTGTTCTTACCCCTGGAAGGACATAAACACCAGCAGCACTGCTGGTGGTTCCTGGTACTCATCTCCTTCTAGTTTCTGACCATAGAAACACACCCTTCCTTGGCCACCAAGGCCACATCCCCTATCTGCCAACTGGTCCAGTTTGATTGTTGTTAGTGCTTGCACACTCTTACTTGATGCAGTTGCTAACACAATGGGCACATTGGTTTCTGAGCCCTGGTTCCACTCCCGCAGCTGGCACTTGATCTTACTCACTCTGGTCTCCAGTCTTTGGCATGCAGGCCTACCATCCTATGGTCCCAGTCCAGCTAGTGGCACCTAGACCTTCACTTGTTCAGTTGCTGGTGCCATGGAAACATGGAACCCTATGAACTGCAGTTCTACCTTAGTTTTTGGCACTAAAACTTATTCATTCTGGTCTCTTCAGTTGCTGACACCACACATGCTCAAGCCTTCCAACTTGTAGTCTGACTCTTGTTACTGCATTCAGACCCCCTGCCCCCAGTACACACATGCACACAGATATAGTCCCTCACTCAGGAAAAGAATTAGAAAGAAATTCAAGGAGAAGATAGGAAAGATTGCACTGATCAGGTGAAGGACATGAGTAGATAAGTGTACCTACCATCAAATTATTTATTCACAAGGAACCAGCCTTTTTTATCCCTTGACACTCTATTTTCCCCACTCTTGTTCCTCTCCAACTTGCCTAAATCCATCCTTTTCCCTGCCTTTAGTTCTATCTCCAAGCATCCTATAAGTCCTATGCAATCCTAAATGCATCCCATACCCCTAGGCAGCAAACCTCCCGCTTCAGCTGAAAAGATGCTTCATGCTTAGCTTATCATGGTGGTTTTCACACCTGGACAATGGGACTGAGGATCTACTGGGACAACCCTGAGAAAGACCTGGACAAGATAAACCTTTTTCTGAGCCCTTAATTTGGCTTTCTGCCTGCCACCATGCATCTGTTCTCCTCTCCTCTTGTGGGGATAGGCCTTTGATGGGCTGATGGTTCCTCTCATGGACATGAGAGCAGCCAGGACAGGGCTTTCCCCACATTGCCATTGTCTCTCCAGGCTCCGTCAAAGCTCATGCAGATGAACTTTTCTTACTTAACCTAGCAGAAAAGACTACAATTTCTAGACTATTTTGCTTCCACAAAGACAGAGTTTATTTTTCCACAGAAAGTCTCAAAAAATCCCAGCAGTAATTTCTATAGGAACAGTCTATATTTTTTACAAGTGAGCTTTCAGAGTAATATAGGGGAAGTAAACAGTTATTTAAAGATGTTAATTGCCTGCTTGAGCTTCTGTTCATAATGGGCATGACAAGTCATTCTTGGCTGATATACTTCAATAGTTTCTATGCCAATGTCTTCAAATGCCTTTCAGCCCTTTCTGGGTAAACAGACAGAAAAAAAATCTGACTTTTGATACTGTCTCAGCCAAGTGAGATACTTGGACAGCTGTTGTGGGCAGGTAACACCTGGATCTTGTATACAATTTCTTGCCTGCTATATGACTGAACAACAAAGTAGTCTATTTGTACTGTTGACATACTTCATAGTCTGCCTGCTTTTGGCTGTTAACTGTTTCATCTTGAGTA
The DNA here is from genome assembly GCF_000695765.1 of Mesitornis unicolor. NCBI lineage: Eukaryota > Metazoa > Chordata > Aves > Mesitornithiformes > Mesitornithidae > Mesitornis > Mesitornis unicolor. The sequence continues at coordinate 26,517 of NW_010178285.1, read as the reverse complement.
GATTAATACACTTGTAGCCTATTGGATTCTAGTAAGATTAAGAAATGATTCCTTGGCTTTTTCATAGATCTCAGTGATATCTGAAGTGATGTGGTGTTGCTACCAGCAAGGAATCTTTGAACTCATGTTCAGTGTGTTGATTATGCAGCTGCTAGGCCTACCCTAGAAGATGTTACATTTCTTGGTATTGTAAAAGGACTTACGTAAGTTAGAGAGGACCACAGAAATACTTATGGAGATTCAAACTGTGAACCCTTCACACATTTGCAGCAAGTAATATCTCCTCTTTTGGGGTACTTTGAAAAGATCAGGTACCTTCTATGTTAAAGGCACCCTTTCTTATACAAACGTCTTATGAGGTGAATAGGCAAAATTGAATCACAGTTAGAATTTTCTTGAATTGCTCATATTCTGGGTGTTTTGAGACTTTGATGAAAGTCATACTGACAGGTATATTGTGTGTCAAAGTCAAAAGCATATTGTTATTTTTTTATTCCCCTCTTGCTATAAGGTGTTTCATCAGGAAAAGCTTAGTTCAATATTGAGTGAGGGTGTCATTTTCAGAGAAGAATTTCAGCTGAAGAGGAAAGACTCCACCTTTTATGGTAAGAGAATGAACAGTCTCATCTGGAAAATAAGTTGTAAAATGAGCTGTACAAAACCCTTCTCTCACGACTCTCTTTATTGATAATCATATACTTACATTTGTTGAGACTCCAATAAAACTATTCAATTTGAAATAATTATAGTTTTAAAACTCTGCAGCTGAAGAAGTTGTTTCATACCTGAACTACTAGGTATTAATTTTCACTTACCTTTGTTTTCCTATAATATTTCTTTTTTTGTTCTTCAGTTTTTTTTAGAAAATCTTTTAGGTGTTCAAAATATCCTTAAAAACCTGTTAACAGACCTTAATGTCTTTGTTGGAAAGGCTGACAAACTGCAGGAGCTCTTTGTTTGTGTAGTGAACATATAAAATATCTAACATGTAGTAAAGGATTGTAACAAACAGCTATCAGTATATAAAGATACTGAAATAAAAAACTTGCTTAGGGGTCTGGAGCAGAAAAAAAACTCCAAGCATTTTCAGCTGAGCTTATTAGCATGTGAAGGAGTAACTGTATTTCAACATTCAGTTACTTAGAGTTATCGCCTTTAAAATGAATTGGATAAAGTTTCCTTTTCCTTTATAATGTATAATAATGCTTATTTTTTCCCCACAGCACAAATATATTTGTCATTAAAAAATAATTGGTACTACTGGATCTCCATTTCCTTCTTTTTGCCTGAAGGTACTGGCAAGGTCTTTGAAGGACTGAAACATTAATGTCACATGAGAATACTGCCTGAGTCTCAACCTCGAGAGAAAGGATGTAGATTCATATTTGCCATGTATTTAACTTCACAGTTTATGAAACACACGTTTCTTTTGAAATAGTTGGCATGCTCCCTGCTGAGTTCTAAGATCCTTTGGATTCAGCAGAAAGGTACATAGCTCATCTGAGTTCAGTATATATTTGTTATGGTTTAAGAGTTACCAGCCTGAAAGGGAAGGACAGGTGGTGTCTGTAGGACCCTGGGGCGGTCAGAGATCAGTACTGTTCCATCTCCTTTCCGGCCACAGTCTATAAAAAACGAGGAGGCCCGAGGTTTTCGCGGACTTTTGCTGGCTTCCTGGGCAGCATCCTGTGGCATCTCGGGACAGCTGGGCCTAGCTCCATGTGCTCGGCAGCATCCACCACTATCCGCTCCCGGCACCACTGTGGTCCCTGGTGACAAGTCACAGCAGTGGCAGCGGCCACGAGGCACTGCTCAGACACTTCCCCTCAGGGCCACTGGGGTCGGGGTTTGTATATAAAT
>NW_010178285.1:0-24570 GCF_000695765.1 Mesitornis unicolor | reverse complement strand
TTTTGCAAACCTTTTTTTTCTTTTTTTCCCTTTTTTTTTAACCCCCCCCCCCCCCCCCGGAGTGTAGGGTACAATAGAGAGAGAATCCTGCTTTCTGACCCTTAAATGGTGACAATATTACTTTTGCCCAGTGTTACCTGCAGGAAACATAGAATCTAATTTTGCTTTCTGTTTGTGAAGTAATTGCATTGAAGATCACAAAGCTGTATTGAAGCATGAGCTAGAAGCAAAGTGAAAAGTGAGAGTTTGGTAAAAATGGTTAATTCATCCCCATCTGTGAACATAGAACAAATGACACAATGCTTGACACAAAGAAATTCACAAAGCTGTGCAAGTCATGGCAATATTTCAACAGTTTACAGTCGCTTCAGAATTGCCTTTCATAATATTAGTATTAGCTTTGAGATAAGCCACTGAAATTAGTGAAAACTTGATAATTTATTTCTGAAATAAAGCATTTGTGAATAGGGCTTCAAATTCATTGTAACTGTGATGCAGCTGTTTTCCAAAAGATTTACTCATATTGCAAAAATGATGTAACATTTGCTAAACAGTGACATGAATAGTTATATGCTTTGCAATACTGGGTAAGATGAATACTTAACAAATTCAATCAGCAGCAACAGTTTTAAGAGGGAAATAATTATTGGAAATGCTTAAAGAAGCAAAACAATTCCTCGAAGTTATAAATACTGTATTTCCAGTCTGATGGGATTTTTCTGTTGAGGATATAAACTTGATCATGCAAGAAAATACTTCAGACAACATCAGCCCAGAGGCATGAAGTAGTTTAAGACAACAATACCAAAGGAATTCTGTGCAGAAAAGAAGTCTGAGACATAAAATAGGCCTTTTTGGATTACTTTTCACTTTGTTAAAATAATCTCTATTTTTTCAGAGTGGTAGTGAAAACAGTGCCAAATCAAGAAAGCTAAATGTAAATTGTTACAAGAGATAAATTGTGAAAGATGATCCCCATCCAAAGCATATGTGGAAGCTACCAGAATCTGCCAGTCTTGAAAGGAGAACTCTGGCACCTCAGAGATAGACTTGATGTGCAGAGGGAGGGGAAAAAAGGGCTAGTCCCACCACAAATGGTAAGTGATCTGTTTGTCCCTGCAAGCTGGTTTTAATAAGCAGGCTTCTGTCTCTTCTATTAGGAAAGCTTTTGTCTTCTGTTTAGCTTCTGTGACTAACTAGTTTGCTTTTGCTGGCATAACCTAATACTTAGCAAGATTAATACAGAAGCAGCTGTAGTTAGACCTCTACTGTATTCTGATGCAATGCTTTTTGAAGGCGTCAGACAAGTGGTAGAGCTTTTGGAAAAAAATCTAGGGCAACTTGTCTTGTCATATACTTATCGCTTTGCTATAGAAATCATGAATATATGTAGAATGGATTTTATTTTTACTAAAAGGCAGATCAGGAGGGTCACGTGGGAGATGAAAAGCCCAACAATCTACAACTCCACAAGTAGTATATTTTGGGAAATCTTTCAAATTAAGCCAATCTGCCACAAATTTATGGTGCTTGTATGATTCATTGAGTAATTTGAGTAACAATGAAGGGAATGATGTGTTGCAATGGAATAGATGTGTCTATCACTTAGGGACTTCGAAATCTCTGGGACAGGAGTATTTGCAGACTGACATATCAGGCCAGTTTTAAGATTTAAACCTGAACTTTACTAACTTCTCTCATGAGCAACACACTTCCTGCTCATGGCTGTTCTTACACAATATTGATCATCATTATTACTTACAAAAAAGTATTATTTAAAATGTATATTCTAAATTACCTCTGAGTATAAGATACCATGGAGATGATACTATGTATTTAGTAATGATGGCTGTGGTTCCTGATGGTCTTTAGTTGCAGAGATCTGGGTAATCAGTCTTAAGAGCTCTTTGATAGGAGAAGTCAGAAATTAGATGTTCTTGCCTGTTTCTTCAGTAAAATATCAGATGTTTTTATGCTACTCTTGTCCTCCCCAGGAGGGGAGTCTGCTTATCTGCTTATTTGGTTTGCTTTTGTCTTGCCTATCATCTTTCCATCATGTCTGGCAGGATGTTCTGCCTATTTGCACACCCTTTGCTTATCTTGTTTTTGTCTGGCAACTTTCATTACTTGAATGCCTCCTTTCTGCAGCTGCATCAATCTGCCTTTGCCCCTTTTGCTCAAGTACTCATTCAAAATTTTGTCTGGCTATGCAATCACAGTGTTACAGAATACTCACATGCTATCATTAGCTACACAATTTTACTGTGCTTGTATTCAGGTATAAGGCAAGCTTACATTAATTATGTCATGATTACTGCATTTGTAATTTATAGATGTCACAGGCTTTGGCAGTGTATGATTGAAATGAGGCTTTTACATTTATTGGAATAGAAGTTCTCTTTAATTCAAGAATATTTGGACACTTACAATTGTTGTAATCATATTAGGTAATGATCTTCCTGTCACTCTTTAAGCAGGTTTTAAGATGGTAGAAGAATTCAGTATAAAAATACCTCATGTGTAATGTTTCAAAATATCAGGAATTTTTGGGGGAATTTTTAAATGTAATTTTAAAACAGAAGGCATAGGATTTCTAATAGCTGTAAAATAGCTCAGTTTTGTTCTAGTCTGCTTCAATTTCTGAAAGTAATCTTCATAATGCTAGATATGTCTGTGAGGTTTCTCTAATGCAAACTTTATGTCATAGCATTTTCCTAGTTCTGCTGAGAATTTCCACGTACACAGTAAACTGTTGAAATTAAGATGCACACAGATGGTTAATAAAGAAATAAATCTCTAATTATATGCTTCTGCAATGTCTTCAACAACACCTAGATGGGATATTAAACCTTCCAACATCTATAAGAGTTCCTGAAATTTTTGTGTTGATGGATTTCGATGTTTAATTGTTTCTCCTAGAAGAAAGAAGGACCAAATTTTCAGAGGACAGGGTCTTGAATTTGTTTCTCTTTTTTCTGAGTGGTATGTGTCTGTGTGTATCCTCACACACATGCACTAGACAGTTTGAAATCTGGAATCATACGATAAATTGCAGAATCATCCACGGCAATTACTTCAACAGCTCAGAGAAAACAGCTCTTCCTTCTCTGTCTTCATGTTTCAGTATATAAATTCTCTGTTGGCAGAAACAGCTCAAAGCAAAAATTAAGTTTCTTATGAGGGTGTTTGTATGGGTACAAAGCAGTCACTGTTCTTTATTTTTCTTCACATTGAACTCTAACATTTATCACCTTATTCCAGGATTGTTTTAAAACTCTGAAATTATTTGTTCTTATTGTGACATTTTAGTTGTAGTACTGTGTCTGCCTGGCAGATTGTTTTAGTTATTCCAGCCTTCAGGAATATTAAGTGATAGCAAGATAGAAGGTTAGAGAAAACTCTGTTTGGGGAATTAAATGTTATTATTTCCTCAGCATAAATTGTGAGATGTGTAAAATTACTTTTTTGAGACTAAATGTAAAAATAAATATTGTTAGTTAGTAGTATAGATCATCAGGCAAAAGAAAATGTTATTATTAAGATATTTACCATCAGCTGATGCTCTCTGAAAAATACTGAGCTTGCTCCTCAGAGCTGTCCATGGGTGCAAGTTCATCAGTTTCCCTGGACCTGTGTCAGCAAGTGCTCTGTAGGATTTTGCATTGTGGTGCAGAAAGGAGGTTATTCCATGCAGCTGTTCCTCCTACTTTTGTCTCAAGACCTTCACTGCGTCTCATGAAGCTTTCACTTGGAGATACAAAATTGAGGGCAGTTTGTAGTGGCACTGTGAAGAAGGCTGTATTACTATTTCTGACTTGAATCTGTTCAGTAAAGAATGAGTATTTCAAACAATTGTCTCAAATTTTTTCAGGAGAGCTTAAACAGACATTTAATGGGACTTGAGCAGCTAATTTTTAGGCTTCTTAGAAAAAAAATCAGTATTAGCTTCTAAAATGGCTATACTTAAGCTGTTGGTATAGATAACATGTTTATAGCTTTTTTTTGTTTCTAAAAACTTTCATATGTACACTTAACACCTGTCAGTGTATCACCTTTTACACACAATGGGAAAAGCCATTTCTATGCTCCAAAGTCCCAGCAGATTTTTCCTAAAATTTTAGTATTGTTTTTGGCTTAGAAATCAAAGCTTTATATGACTAGTTATGTTATGTTTTTTAAAGGTTGAGTTACAAAACTGTAATAAACAACATAGCACATTTAGTCTAATTCAAGGGCTAATAAAGTCAGGAAAGTAAGCAGTGAATCTCAGATGCATTATTTGCTCTTTATACTGTATGGATTATTACATTGCCAAACCTTTCAGACCAACTATTCTTGTTATGCTAGAGCAATGAACTGTTGTAATTTGATTGAATATTAGTGACTATTATCGATATAATTTTTAATTGCTGTTCCTTGTGCCATGGAACATTCTGTCTTTTACCTCAACACAGCAAAGTTTTTCCTTTTGGAGAGTGTGGCTGCTAGGGGTTTTGCTAAGGGTGATGATTTCATGTCTGTGACACTGAGGAATGTTTGCTGTCTCACTCTGAGAAGGTCTCAGTTCTGTGAATCTGGTAGGTGGCACTATGTCAGAGTTAGTCATACTCACTCTAATTTTCTGTGGTAAGTGTGGCAGAATCCAAGTGCAAACAACATATACCTCTTATTTCTGGTTGCAGGTGACACTGTATAAGCAGCCACATTCAGAAAACTTACATGACAGAACAAGTGAAGTGTGTGTAATCACAGTGTAAGGATGCTGCTGTCATTCAATTTAACAGATTCGTTTAGTGATGCAATTTCTTCTTAAATGCTCTCTCCCCTTTCTGCTGGAAGCAGAAGCCTTTCAGCATGTTTCTTGCATAGAAAAACAGATAGATTCTACTAAGACCAGGGCAAAATGAACCCTTAATTCTGGCAGTTCTTTTAACTGCTGATTTGCATCCAGAAGACTAAAAAGATTTTATTCTCCCTGAGGGGAAGTTGTTAACTGAAGCCATCCAGGAGTTCCTCAAATGTAACTCATGCTCCCTTAGACAAGCATAGGATTGTTGTTAAAAAATTCTCTTAACAAACGCAGAAAATATTTCTTTCATAACTTAATGTTAGGCAATCATTGTCTACTTTTTATTTGTCAATAATCTGTTTAATGACCGGTGACAAGAAAAAAACCCCAACAAATAGACCTATAACATAGCAATAAAAGCTTTTCTGCTCAAATATGGCTTGAACCTTTCTTGATTCTTGACTCAGCTACAACTGGCATTTCCAGAAGCTAAATAACCATTCACTAAAGGACAAGTGTAGTCTTTTAAGTTCTTGTAGGACCATCAAGCTAGGGACAGGCATAGTTTGTGGAGATACATTGATATTTTAATGAATAGCTTACTACAAGGCCAAAGTGGTGGAGGTAGGGAATATTAACTGTCATCTTCTTTTGTCTGTGGGAGCTTCCAATAATCATTGTTTCATGAGGAATAGTGAAATAAAGGTTCCAAAACCTTTATTTCCAAAGAATCCAAATACTATTTGAAGTGAAAGGAGAAGCTGTGTATGTTCACCGAACAGGTATACTCATGTCTAAAGTACTGAGCACATAGCTCTTCTGTAATGGAAGAACTACATCAGGTGGACACTGATGTCTTTACAGCTGTGTAGAAAAGGCTTGACCTAAGTAAAAGCATCTCTGTAAGAAACCAGATCCTCACAGCTTGCTCCTCAAACCTAAAAATATATTGTTGTAAGCATGTTTACAGGGTAGTAAATATCATATTATCATGTTGAAAATTAACTTTCATAACAGCCTTCTGTAGTTCATCAGATGACTTCATGGATGCTTTTCTTGCATTTAATCGCACTCAGGTGTTATGCTGCCGTAAGATCGTTGTTCTTCTCAGACATCCTTAGGAAACTATGGAGACTGTTTTTGAAGTTGCCAACCATTAAAGGCCTGAAACATCTACTGCGGTGAACAGATGGTGTAGTACATGGTTATATTCCTTGAGAGTTGTCTTCACAAAGTGCCTGGCATTTCATTAGGATAACCTACATTTTTTGCACCACCTGCCTAGAATATCATGTAGTACCTGAACAGGCTGATTTGGGAAGAAACAACAAATCTCATGTGGAAACTGTGACTGTCACGCTAATCTGTGAAGGCCTAAATGATAAGCAGAGCTATTGAGGTGTAGGGCTATTGATAGTGAGTAGGGTATCCTTTCTTGGCATACTGGATATATTAGAAAGGTTCTGTGTTTCTTTATGTTCCATTTCCATTTTATAATTCTCCTACAGAATGGTGAGAAAGAGGTAAGGCTATACAAGCAAGAAGGAAGCATCAATACAATAATAAATAAAAATATCCCTTTTATTTGAAGAACTGTGGAGTATAACATAAGCACATTTCACACAATGGCAGTGGAGCTAAGGAAATATTTAAAGGAAAAATTATGATAAAACAAAAAGAATTACATTGCATTTGTTATATTGGTTAGAATAGAGGTACTGATTTGTAGCATTTGATTGCTTAAGAAGTCTAAAAATACTCTGTTGACCAGTGTCAAATACAGTATATTATCATTATTAGCATTATATAATGTATTATTGTACAATTATTAGCAATTGTTATACTGTCTGTGTAACAGTTTTCCCCATTTTTTTGAGGGACATGGGTATCTAATAATTGAAAAATACACTTGTCACCATAACTTCCCTTTTGTTTGACAAGATAGTATTTTTTTGATTGTGTTATTGATCAAACTTGCTTTTAAAGGTCAAAATAAGCACCTTTTTCAGAAAATTTCTCATTTTTTAACTCAAATTTAATTAAGATTTTTTCTTTTTTCTTTTTTTTTCTCCTCTCTTTTTTTTGCCTTAGTCTGGAACTGTGTATTCTTTGTGGTATGGTTATAATATAGTGGGCCAGATTTTCTTTTGGACTCTTCTGAGTTCATCAGTTGTTACATGGACATTAAAAAAAAGGATCCCACAAAGGTTTAGTGTAGGTTTATTGTGTCTCAAGTAACTGGAATGCTATTCTTAAAAAACAAACAAACAAACAAAAAACCCAACCAAAACCAAAACTGTTTTGTATCTATTAATATTTTTCATTTTTCATATTTCAGTTCATTTGGTAACAGAAGAAATATTATGATCCTCTTGTGCAGAACAGCTGATTTATTACTGCATGCGATTGTTTGTGTCATTTTGTATAAGAAATCAGATAAAATTGACAGATTGCAATCTTTAGTACATGCTTAATGTTTTCACTTTTATATTTCTTATGCAGCCTTGAAAATATGAGCTATGGTTGAGTTCCCTGTATACATTTAACTCTTCCTATGTTTTCAGTATCATGAACTGAAGAGTATGTTAATTGCTCTCTGCTCTCAGTAACTTCATAAACATCTGCTGACCCTGTTTACACCAACATTTTTTCCCTTTCCATTTTTGTTTTACCAGTGTGTCCTGTTTTATGTTCTTGTGCTGTTATGAAGCAGCTTGAAGTAGATCTATCACTTTTAATTATGGAGTTGCAAATATAACTGTATTCTGTAGTCCCTCTTCTAAGAATGCTGTAATCATCCTGGATCCTCTAAACATCCAGCTACTACCCTTGTCAAAGACCTGGACATGCCTCACGTGGAAAATTCAAACTGCATACTCCTCTGCAGTATGTTAGGATAAACTAATGAAACAGTTCTCATCATTTGGACTTCTCCGTAATATCATCTCCACCACTACTTGCTATCAGTTTCCTCACATCTCAGACTTCACAGGATGGTATCCAGATACATTTTTTCTCTTATTTTTCCTTTTCCTCATCCACTGAACTTTCTGAATAAAAAAACAAAACCACCAACAACAACCAAACAAACAAAGCCCAAACCCAAACATTCTTCTTCACATTTACAATATTAAAAGGAATTGACTGATGAGTATGGAATTTACACGGAAATTTTTTTAAGAAATGATTTCTTCTCATAAAACACAGTTCTGCTATACTTTTGCTAGAATGTGTTTTTCTAAAATATACCTTGCAGTTTTGAATTATGAAGGTAAAGAAGAAAGAATATACATAGAAGATATTTTAAAATATGGAAACATTTGTAATATTGAGGTATGTTCCTAATGAGTTATTGTTGTGTTAGCTCCTAGAGCATACATCTAAAGGAGCAGAGGTTTCTTTTTGTTCAGCATTGTTAAACCATAGAAGAAAGCTCTCCGTTGAACTATGAATTGCCTAACTAAGAGCTCTAAAAATTATATTAAGAAAGAGATGCAAACAGTAACTCCATCAAGATCATATTCCAAGCATTGAAAGAAGTAAAAGACAGATTAAAAAGATATATTTATTGTCTGAGACAATAAACCAGCCTGACTTGCCATTCCTTGTAGCATGATCCATTCCAGTACTCTCACCTTTAATATTATTCATTTAGTATAAATACTAGAGAAGCTATATAGTAAAGTGAAAGGAAAAAGAAAATATTCTGTGGATTCTGAAGTTTCCAGAGAATTTAGTTTCTGAATTGGTCATAATATTTTAAAAAACCCAACAAACTAAATCAAGTTTAACTAAAAAAATCTATTCTGTTTTTCTTGCGCCTCTGCTGTCTCATTTTAGAGTCCTTTTCTCTCATCCATTTATATAAAAAAATTTTTGTTAAAGATTGTTGTTTGTTTCCTTGCTTTTAAACTAAGCAAGTTTAATTAAAGAAAGATTAACTGTTTAACTGTTTTCATGGATTCTTATAAATTTTACTTTCTTTTGATGTTTTTCTCATATGAGTTGACACTCAAGCTGTAACAGGCCAAATTTGAATGGAAAAATAGAAAACAGCTTCTAGCTTGAGGGTTAAATTGTAAACAGAATAACTTTGTTTTGATTGTATTTCACATTGTATTTCGTTTTCTTGTTCAAAATGTTTTTAAAAAATCACACCATAATTACTATTGAACATTCTCTGTGTTAATGTTACTTTTCTCCTTATTAAATGACATTAAAAAGTTTCTAGTTAACAGGATATTGCAAGCAAGTATTTGCTACTTACTCTTGTGGTTTAATCTGGTAAACTAGGCTGTCTGTGCATCTTTCCTTATTCCAGACACATTTCAAATGCATTTAGACAAACCTTGCTCCCTCTTTTATAGCAGGCAACGTGGTCAGAACTGTTTCTTCAAATTTAGAAGCATAACAGGACTCATGCAGCCAGCATGCATCAAAAGTGTGTTTCTAGCTGTAGTTAGGAAAATATGCATCTAACGGTATATGCAGGCAGGTTCCTGAACCTGTGTTTCCCCTGCATGATAGGGGACTAAGTGCCAAAATCCACTGCTTCTCACAGCATGGTAGTTAAAGCAATGATTGGCCTGCTTTCCCATGAACAATGCAAGGCTGGAAAATGCTCATAATCTGATGTCAAGTCCTCTATAGCAGTACTCACGCAACACTATATGGATTGCCAGAGACTTTTGTCCAGCCTGCTAGTCTTGTAGTCCCAGACAATCAAAGGTTGTGGACTTAAATTTTAAATGAGAGTCTGAGAGCAAGGAAAACTATTTCCATAGATAAAGCCAGTTAATTTGGAAGTTATTTGTTCTTTTACATTTAAAGCCAATTTACACCACTTTGAAAATGCTAGAGGCCATTTAAAGCTTACAAAATATTTTCCAGTGTAAGTCATATAGATACTATAACTAAGGCATATAAAAAAAGGGCACCCTATTTGTCTTTTTTCTATTGTTACCTGTCTACCATGCATTGGAACAGATCAGCGAGTGTTCAGGCACATGCAAGTGCTCCATACTAGTTGAATCCTCAGTGAAAATAATTAGTATCTGGGGAGGAAATGGGAACATAGATTTGAGATAGCAGTGTCCATTCTGGTTTCCTTCATTTGTGAATCACAACAGCCTAAGATGTCTTTCTGAACAATTTCTTTAAAATTTATAAAATGTTTTCCTTTATATAAAAGTTCAGATATGTCATTTCAAAGCAACAGGGCTCTTTTCCTTTTCTTCTTGTATGCAGAATAAGAACTGAAATGTCTGTGGAATTATGTTTTACCCATAGTTGGCATTTAGTTCCTATTCTGTAACAAATACTAAATTAGAAATGGTTTATAAATTGGAACAGAAACAAATTTTTCCAAAACTTCTTGAAAATGAAAGTACTAAAACCAACTTAGAATCAGTGAATAATATTTTTAGCTTTAATTATTTCATTTCAGTTTTTGTTATAATTTTATGCAAAGTTATATATATATATATACGTATAGACGTATATTAAAAAATTAAATAAAAAAGCTGAGAACTGAGCTTTTTCATAGGAAGGATCACTTCAGGGTTTTTTGCAGGAATGGAGGTTCTTAGACCTAGAATATATAGTTATATAATTTAAAGTACATTGGAAAAAGACAATGGACAGGAGCTGCTAGTATATTTGGAAGATTATGTTTTTCCATGGGAAGTTTTGCACTGGAACATCATTCCATACAGAAAACTGTTGAATGGTTATATAAATTATATCACTGTGTATTTGATACACATATGTTTCATTTAGACAATGTTAGAAATGAGACATAACCTCTTATCACATTTACCAAGACTACAAATCACTGAATTGTCAATCATATGTTCAAGGTTAATAGCACTGTATATGGAAAGAAAAAAACGTCCCCTTCTCTTCAAATTTCAGGAATTTTATCAGTTTATTCTGTGCTCAGAATAAATTTTACGCAGGGGTAAGGTTGCAGGTTAGGATTTTAAGAAAAGCCTAAGAGAACACAGTGCTTTAACCCTCTGTCATTCAGTGAGAGTTGGAATACATTTAAAATTCCTGTCTCAATGTAGAATTTTTTGTTGCTACATTTGAGGTATCCAAAATAAAATTCAATCTGAGATAGTTCTGTTATTACCTTGGAGGTACATTTTTGCACAGAATTACAAAAAAAACCCACTAATGTATGCCTTCGGAAGAGGAGGATGATTTTTGGAAACATGTTGACCCCATGTGTTGTTATTTATCCTAGTTAGATTATGAAATAAGAAAGCTAACAAAGGAGTGGAGCATGGAAGTAGTGATGCATTCCACTTTATATTAAAGAAGTGACCCTTCCAGTTGCAATACTCTCATTTATAAATTAAGGCATGTGTGTACTCCCTAGTGTACCTGCCATTTTGCTTTACTGATTACCACTTGCAGTATTCATTAATCCATCTGCCTGACATAATCTTTTTCAAGAAACAGATCTGTCTAGTATTGTTGCTTCTGCTAATGCTTAGCATTGTGCTTTCAGTTTTATGGTGATGATGGGCATTATATGTGTGTGTATTGCTCTGATAGAGGGCTGCTACCTTGCGATGAGAATGACAGGCTCTTGCCCTTTCTGGGAATTGGGAATCTGTTGAAGTCATCAGTGTGACAGCTTCTAAAAGCATCAGTAAGTCAACTAGAAATGCAGTGATCTCAGCTGGAAATAATATCATCTGGGATAATTTCAGATAGCATGCAGATACCTGCTTGCTTTTGAAGGGTATCTGATCTAATAAGCAGTCATGCACATGGGTTACTTTATAGATGTGCCCAGTTTTTTTCAATAGGACTGCCTATCTGAATAAATAGTTCTTGCATGGAAGTATTTCCAGGGTTAGCCTTTTGCTTTACATACGTAAGTTTGATTTCAGAAGTATTTGTTAAACTTACATGAGGTTGATTCACTGTTTAGAAAACATAGCTTTGTTATTTGCGAGTGTGCAGCACTGCAGAAGAGAGTCTATTGTCTTTCCTCTTAGTGAGACTCTTCTGTGTGGAAAAAGCTGCATATTTTCCATGAACTTTTAATCAAAATTGAGGCATTTAGGTCTGTTCATCTAATTAATCTTTGCCTTTCTTTTCCCAAGAAGTGAATAGGAATAATTAACCTTTGCATGCTGAGAATTATGTTTAGTGATACTCCTTGAAAACTAGAGTGGCTTTGTCCCTCTCATATTTACTTCCCAGGAATGTGATGAGCTTTGAAAATTAGAATGAGGCATCTCTCTCTTTATCTAGTTGTTGAAGTTTTCTTGTCTTTCAATCACACAAGTTTAAGAAAAAAATACTAAATCACTTATAAGAAACAGCATTTATCTCTTGGGGGTTTTTTAGTGTTTATTTCAGAAGAATAAGGATGACAATTGACTATCCAGAGGAAAGCAGAAACATTATTGAGGAGATTGAGCATAAATAATATTGATCTTACAAATCATAAAGAGTGAAGACATTTATAAACTTTGGGTTATTTTTATGTTATTCTATCATGTATTTTAAGTTGTATATGCTTTTTTTTTAATCCTCACTGCAAATATCCTGGATGGCAATAGTTCCAGCATCTCAGAAAAATTCTAAATCTGACCATATGAGGACACAACCTTCTATGTCAGCCCATAGAATCAGAGGCTTATTTAGATTGGAATAGACCATTAAAATCATCAAGTCCAACCCAAGTATGATTGTAGCATTGATGAATGCAATTGAGACAAGATGCAGGTGAGATTAGAGAAAAGTAGTAACTGACAGAAGTGTACGCATGAAATAAACTTTTGATAATACATTTTTTTCATTGTGATAAGTAAAAAATGGCTTGTGTCTCCATCTTACAACGATATTTAATCCATTTTATGAATGCAACTATTCCAATAATATTTTACACATTCTGGGTAGCTATGTAAATGTAAACTAACAGCTGCTGAAATTTTAGCAATGTGAAACTTTCAATGTGTTAGATGTTTTTCAATGTTTAGCTACGTAGCACGAGCACTGTATATAGGCTGGCATTTAAACTTCAGATTTATTTTTATTAGAAGTTTAATAATTTTATAAGAAAGTAATATTTTTGTTAGCATTATTATTCATTTATTATTCTTTCTCATTCTTTCCTTTTATTCTTTTCAGTAAACTTTGAAAAAGACAAAATCATTGTGTTGCATTTGTTTCTATAATTATATAGGAGTATTAATTAGCTCTTCCAGTGGAACACTTGAAAAATTTTAATACACCTGGTAATTCTGTCCAAGTGGAAGATTATACTTTTGTGTGTATACAGTCAAAAACTAAACTCAGGAAAAACAACTCAGAAGTTATATTTTACTGTGTTGTAGCATTAAATAAATATAATACAATTATAAAATACTGGAAAAGGAAAAAAATATGTGAGTTCATAAAGGGAGAATACATTAGAAAAAATTCTGCCATGATTGTTATCAGCAACAAAACCACCGGGCAAGTGGATTTTATGATTATCGTTTTAAAGCAGGTTTAAATTGCTCTAGTTGGATTTTATTTTTATGTGTGAGTTTGTGTTCCTTTGGGATTAGGTTTCTGTAGAGCTTATTCAGGTCAAATACCAGTTGTAGTTATCCTGTAGCTCTGAACCTGCTGAGGTCCAGATGTAGGGCACAGTGTGTAATAAAGACTTCAGATTAGAGACACAAGAAAAAGCATTCATGCAAGAAGCAAGTTGCTGTGAGGTTCATTCCTTTAAATAAACAACTGTGGTTGTATCCCCAGTTTCAGGATCAGTTCCTTGCAATACAGATGATTTTCAAAAGTAAGAGGTATGAAGACACCACATCCAGTACAGAACAAAGGACAGTTTGGGTCTGAAATGCTAGCTACGTAGGAAGTCCAAGTATTGTGGTCTAAATCCTATTCAAGTCATACCAGTTAATCTTTTCAAAGCAAGACCCTCTAGTTCTTGAGTAGTCTTAACAGGTTTCATAAATAACCTAGGCCAGCTATTTATTTCTGTGGAATGGACATGCACTGGACATGTCATGAAGTTCTTACTAGAGAATGAATTTTTTGTTTACAAAGATACTTCAAATGACACATTCTGAATTCTATTTGGTATAGTTAATCTAAATACTGTTTCTTGTTTTTAAAGTAATCTGCTCACCCCTTAAACTGCTTTCCCCAGCCATCAGCAAAGCTTCCCTTTTTGGTCCTTTATTGGTCTAAAGACTCATTCATAAGTTGTGCTGCTTATTTGTGCTTTGGTTTCTGTGACACTTGCACTGACACAATTTGTTCATGACTCTGATTTTGCTTTTAGTACCTAATAACAGTTTGTAGCATTACTTATAGTCACATGACACTTCTGTAAATACTGATTAATAGGGATCTTATGTATATAAGTATATATTTGACTAACACTATTAGCTGGTGTAGTATCAATAAGAAAGTATGAGCACAATTCATTATGAACTATTTGCCTGAGCAAACCAATTGTTGATCAGTACTTGCAGTATGCTACTCCTTGTCTGTACTTTGTGGAGCAGATTCTGCTAGTCAGGGTAGCACCTTCACCCTTTTGGCTCTCATCTCTGGTCCAGAATGATATTTCAGCTGGTGCCTGACTTTGAGCATGTCAGTTCCACTAAGTTGCATGCTTAAAATCAGACACATATTATATTGTTGGAAGTGGAAATAGATCCTTCCCTTACTGAAGTTCTGTTTTATTCTAATAAGGGCTTGTTCTGAGCATTATGCTCATAAATTAATGAGTTGGATAAAGATAATTGAGGATATATCTTTGGTACTTTCAATATATATCATTAAAATAAGCTTTTGCTGAAATTTAACAGACCCTATATTTAAAATATCATTTGACAGCAGGAGAAAATTGTGTAAAGCCATTTGCCCTTTCACAGATATCAAAATGGCCTAAATATTTTCTGTCTTACGTTACAGCCCAAATGTGTAGCTTTATAATGGGTTAAAAATGTCAGCTGTTGTGAACTTTATATGTCAAGAATATAAAGTATAGGTAGAGTGCTCAGTTTTCATGTAAAACTTTGCAACAGTAGTTGACTTTTCAGATTAGGTTTCTTGTATTCACTTTCAAGACAATTTTTGTCTTTGCTTTGATGAGTATAATAGCTATAAGTTTTTCTTCTGAAGTAACTTATTTTTAATGTAGGTGCTACATCAGGCGCAATCTGTTCAGTTTCACCATTCTTTTGGAAAGCAGAATAAGGCATGACATTTTTACAAGCTGTAATCATGTTTATTTAGTTGTCTACTTTCTTAAGTGAATTCTGAGTATTTCCCAAGCAATAAGCACTCCACATTTATGAAGTCTTTCCCTCATAATTTTTTATCTTTTCCATATTACGTAATTGACATGTAGCATTCTTGTCGTGGTTTTGGGCTGGGCCAGCCACTAAATCCTGGACAGATGGTCTCTATTAACCCCTATCCCCTTCCCAGAAGGGAAGAGTAAAGAGAATAAGGGAGAGAGACTTCATGGGTTGGAAAAGTAAACTAACAGATTTAATGAAACAATAATACTAATACTACAGAATAATATTGTAAATAGCAAAATAATGAAATATATACAAATATGTACAAATATATACAAAACCAATATAAAATCCTCCCCTCACCCTCCCCCCCCCCAATGACAAATACGTCACCAGAGGCTCTGCAGAGCCGGGCACTGGAAAAGTCCCAGACCAAACTCAGCAGCAGGTGGGAGGAGGATGCAGGACACACAAATGAGGATCAGTGGCAGACAAACGAGCAGGATTCTGCTCAGGCCTTGGCCTCTACAGGATCGAGACGGACAGAAGGGTTGAGATGGAAGGAACGGTGAAAAAAAGGAACGAGACCCTCGTGATCCCTCGGCTTTATACCGAGTATGACGTATGTGGGATGGAATACCTAGTTGGTCAGTTTTGGGTCCGTTTCCCCTCCCTGTAGGCGCAGACACAGCACCCATGATGAGACAACTGACCTTGAGCATATCTTCTAGCAGTGCTGTTTGGGAAAAACATGCTGCCAGTTTTCAGCAAGTTCAGTCACTTAAAAGAGACTGAGCTGAAAAGTAAAATCACTAAACAGAAAATTAGTTCTATTTAGCTTAAACCAGGACACATTCTGCAGTACATGATAATTATTAACTTAAAAAGAAGTCATCATTGTATGGATAGTTTATTGCATCTGAAACTGGAAAAAAAATAACCCAAACTATAGAAGAACAAAGGTAAGTTGATATCTCTGGCTTGAAATAAGCAGGCATCTAACTTTTGCTAGACGCTGTCAGAGCACTTTCATTATTATAAATTTTATTATTTTTTTTAGAGAAAACTTGAAAAAATATGTGTGTAATTCAGGTAATTTGTGATGCTTTGGTTTGAGTTGTGTAGAGTTATTAGTTTTGTCTTAAATGCAATTTTCCGCTGTGGGTACAGGCTGCTTCTACATACAGTGTGTACACTATGATGTATTCTGAAGCAAAAAATTGTTCATTTTAGTTAAATGAGCATTTACGGAAAGAATATGCTTAGACTTGATGTTCTTAAAGATCTTTTCCAACCAAAACCATCTTGTGATTCTATGAATACTAAAGATATACTTGGACTTAGAAATGTCATGGTTGTCAGTTGAATCCTTTAGGTCAGCCAGAATTCCAGAATTTTCTTTACTGTTCTTTGTGAAAGTGAGACATTGTGTAATCTAATGTATCTTGGATGTTAAAAAATGAGAGAATAAGAAACATTGAAAATTGTGTTCTTCTAAGGGTTGAGGTGATATTTTGTTGGTGTTAGCTGGTTGTGGAAGGAGGTAGGGAGGGTTTGGAAACATTTGGAAAAGTTATTTTGGCTAACTTCTAGATGTCCATAAGGAGATGTCAGAAAAAGTTTCAGTTGTGGTCTTAGGCTAGAATTAACTTAGTTTAGCTTGATACACCATGGTGAGGTTGAAAGTTTCCCCAAAAATCTTCCACAGCTGGTTCACAGAGCTGAGTGTCTTCAAAAGCAGATTTACCTTATTTGCACTCCAGCTTACCAGGAGAATATTTTTTTTATCCTCAGGTTATATGAGGAGGTTAGCATGACTCACTGATTAATTTAGGTATCTCCATTCAAAGTTAGATGAGTCTAATTAAGACCTCCATCATGTGACCCCCTTCGCACTGCAGTAAGGGTTAAAGCTTTCTTACATCCCTCAGTCTTTTTTAACCATAATGCATCACTGGAGCAGGAGAGAAGATCTTCAGGTTTTTTTACATTTAGGGAGGTCAGGACATAATGGATAAAATCTGGGTAGTAACGCAGGTTTCTGAGTGCTTTTTGTAAAGTTGCTTTGCTGTTTAAGAAAATAACTGGTGTTTTTTTCCTGCAGTCTGATTTTCAGTGATGTTATGCAGTAATGATTTCAGTAGCTTCAATCTACTCCTTAGTCAAGTAACATTAAAAGGATGAATAAATCTGAGGAGCTTTTTCAGAAGCAACACAAATGACAGCTGTACTGTTGGCATTAGAATATAGCAGCTACAGATCCAGAATAAACAGAGGTAAATCTGTGCAATCACTGAAGCCAATATGGTTGTCTCATGTACACAGTGAAATGCTTGTGTCTGGCAAAATGTATTGTGAAGCCTAAAGCAATCTTATATGGAGGAATCTACTTTCAAATAGTTTTTTCTTACTCATGGTAATTGTATATTTCTTTTGATCAGTCTCTCACTTCATCATTCTAAAATATATTTTTACAGCTGTGGTATTTATTCTTATTTAAAAATTAAGTTTATTTTTTAAGATGGGTTTAACTTTTAGGTAATTAGGCCTAGATACTTTATTGTGGCACAGAGAATTCCTAATTCTTCTGAGCTGCTATAGCTTAGACTCCTAAATGGCTAAATCACTTCGAAAATTTCTGTCTATAGAGATAATATGACTTGAAATGACACAGTATTCCGTTACAAAAATCTGCAACAGAAGCAATGTTTTTCCTAGAAGTTTGTTCTTTTTTTTTCTTTTTATTTTTTCTAACTGTAAAAATAACCAAATCAGAAAGGATCAGGAGATATAATTTCAAAGCTTGACTTTTTTGTGGTGTTTCTAGTTGAAATACAAATTATGATTTGTCCTACTGGCCTGAGGTGTTACCTAATTCATCATGACTAGCATTTGTATAGCAGCACTGGCTTTTCTCTCTTGGTGCAATTAGGTCAGTTGATATAAATAGCCTTCTCAAATATACCAAAACATGTATGTTTTCAATAAAATGATGATGAATGGCAGACACAGAGGATAATTCCTGTCACTACCAGAAAGACTTTTTAGATTCTAAGATCTCAAGATACAGATTTCATTACTTTTGAGCTCCTACTGTTAAAGAAACAGTACACTGTGTCCTTTTTTTGGGAATCCTCAGTGTGTAAAGTTATGAGTAGCCTGGTTAAAATTATGACAAGAAGGCCAGAGAGACATCACTCTTTCTAATTTTGGGGAAATTAATAGTATCCAACACTGAAAGCCTTTGGAATACATTGAAATTTGGTAAGTGATTACCTAGGAAATGCTGTTAGCATCTTCAATTTTCAGATTTCATGTTTTATTTTGAAACCTTAGCCATAGCTCTTCCTTTATTTACTGTCAAGAGTAGTTTGGCATCCATGTGAGCAACACTAGGAAATAATATTTACAAAAAAACCCCCACTAAATGATAAAGGCCTCTGAGTTGCTGTGTAGGGAGCCTATCAGTATATACGTATGTTACCAGTTTTGCAGTGGTTGATCTTTTCGTACATACATATTTTAGGGTGCCTCAACATGGGTATATATTGACTGTTACATATCTAAGTCACATAGTCGGAAATAAGCTTCAGTCTATAAGCATTGTAGCTGTTAGTATACTGTCCTGAACTACTGAATCTCTCTGATGGACTTATTAGGTTGGGCTTAAGGCAGAGTTCATGTGTTTACTTAGCTTCTGGGTGAGTAGAGAAGTTCTTCTAGATGTTATCCATCCATCCAAGGGTACCAAGAGAGCTGGCAGAGGTGCTCATTGAGACCCTTTCCATCATCTATTGGCAACCCTGGTTTACTGGGGAAGTTCCACTTGACTGGAGATTGACAATTGTGATGCCCATTTACAAGAAGGGCTACAGAGAGGATCTGGGGAACTACAGGTCTGTCAGTCTAACCTCAGTGACAGGGAAGGTAATGAAGCAGATAATCTTGAGTGCCATCACACAGCACATCCAGGACAACCAGAAGATCAGGCCCAGTCAACATGGTTTTATGAAAAGCAGATCCTGCTTGACTCCTAATCTATCTCTATGACAAAGTGACCCACTTGGTGGAGGAGGGAAAGGCTGAGGATGTAACGTAAGTGGACTTTAGTAAAGCCTCTGATACCATCTTCCACAGCATTCTGCTGGAGAAACTGGCTGCCAATGACCTGGAAAAGCATAGTCTTTCCTGAGTAAAAAAAACTGGCTGGATGGCCGGGCCCAAAGAGTGGTGGTGAATGGAGTTTAACCCAGTTGGAGGCTTGTCACAAGTGGTGTTCCTCAGCGCTCAGTGTTAGAGCTAGTTCTGTTTAACATCTTTATCAACAACCTGGATTAGGTGATTTAGTGTACCCTCAGTAATTCTGCAGATGGCACTAAGCTGAGTGGAACTGTTGATCTGCTTGAGAGTAGGAAGGCTCTGCAGAGGGACCTGGATAGGCTGGATGGCTGGGCTGAGGTCAACTGTATGAGCTTCAAAAAGGTTAAGTACTGCACTTGTGTCACAACAACCCCATGAAATGGTGCAGGCCTGTGGAAGAGTGGCTGGAAAGCTGCTTGACAGAGAGAGATCTGGGGGTACTGGTTGACAGTTGACTGAGACGGAGCCAGCAGTGTGCATGTGGGGCCAAGAAGACCAATGGCATCCTGGCTTTTATCATAAATAGTGTGACCAGCAGGACCAGGGAAGTGATCCTTCCCTTGTACTTGGCTCCTGTGAGGCTGCACCTTGAATACTGCATTCATGTTTGGATATCTCGCTACAAAAACAACATTGAGGCACTGAAGCATGTCCAAAGAAAGGCAATGAGGCTTGTGAGGGGTCTGAAGCACAAGTCATATGAGGAGTGGCTGAGGGCCCCGGGGTTGTTTAGTTTGGAGAAAAGGAGGCTGCAGGAAGACCTTACTGCTCTCTACAACTACCTGAAAGGAGGTTGTAGTGAGGTGGAGGTCAGTCTCTTAACCCAGGTAACAAGTGATAGAACAAGAGCAGATGGCCTTAAGTTGTTCCAGGTGAGGTTTAGATTAGATATTAGGAAAAATGTCTTTACCGAAAGGATTATCAAGCATTGGAACTGGCTGCTCAGGGAAGTAGTGGAGTCACCATCCCTGGAGGTATTTAAAGGATGGGTAGATGAGGTACAGAGACATGATTTAGTAGTGGACAGGTTATGGTTGGACTCTATGATCTTAACAGTCCTTTCCCACCAAATGATCCTATGATGCTCTGATTCTGTGATTATCAGTCTTGAGAGTTTTGATGTCCCATGGACTGGCATCTGGCTTCAAGTTGCTGAGTGGTTCAGAGTTTGGCAAACTCTTCCTAGCAGTGAATCTACATTAGCAATTATGCTTTGCCAGGGAGCATCATGCCAAAGTCAATTTGCTGGATGTCCCCACTTACTGGGCTTTACTTTGCGTCACAGAACCATTTGGGAGTGCTTGAAATGAGCTAGCATTTTGTGTCAATCTAAAGCAAAAGGCACATTTCTGGAGTGAGCTTGATGACCTCCAACTCCTGGTGAGTGTTCCTTCCCTGCAACCAGTCTGGAGCTACTCTGAAGTATCCATTCCACTCTTCTTCATCCTTCCACCCCCATATCTATGTAGTAGGTTCTCAGCATCAATTGTTTTTCTGACACCCCACCTCTGTTGCACTACACCACTTTGTCATGTAGACACAGTCAAAATTGCAGACTTCTGAGTTGTTTTCTGGCTTTATTGCCACAAACATGAGGTTACTGGAAGAGACTTGGTTGAAGTGGGGTAGAAGAGAATTTGGGGGTAGGCACTGTTGATCATTTAATTGTAGGTTCCAGTTTCATGCCTGGACTTGTTGGCAAGGTCTCTTGCTGTGATAGAGTTAGATGAACATTGAAATAAGTGCCACACTTCAGGATGTAAGTTGTAAAGGCTGTGCGGTTTCTTATCAGTGATTCAACTATCAGCTTAGCTAGGATTTGCGTAATTTCTGAAATACAGGGGATACTTGACAGTTAAGAGAGTAAGCAGAAAGGATTAGTGGCTGCATACATGTGTACAGGCTTACTGATATAAGTTTTCGATCTTAATTTGGTCATAATTGGGTTTTGGGCGAATATCAGTATATGACAGGACTGCATGGGCTGCTTCCATAATTTTTTTCACAAGTACAAAGAAATTGTCAATTCCAAGGACAATGTAATTTATAGCTTTTATTGTCTATGAAATATGAAGTTCTGTGAGAAGGACAGTAATGAGAGCCTTTAATTTCTCACTGAATCCAATGCCTCAGACAGACTTGCTTAATGGAAGCAAGGAATTCTGCTGGAAACTGAGATTGCTGAAAGAAATGATTGTTTATCTGTGGTTTGTGTTCCAGAACTGGGACATTTGGATAAATGAAGCCAGCCATGGAATGTATCTTGGTCTTATTTTTATTTTTTTAAATTGTGAGTTCAACAAGCAAGCACCTAAATAAAATTATTTCTTGCACTAGACATTGAAATATTATCTTTTTTTTTTTAATATGGTTTCAATATAGTAACAGGGGGCCAAGATTCTTTGTAGTGAATTGTTTATTTATTAGTGTATTTTTCATACTTTATTATTTTTAAGTCATGTCTTGTAATCTAGTGTGGATCATTAGTATCTATAAAAGGTGTCAAAGTGGATGTTCAAAATACATAATTAAAACTTAAATTCAGTTTTGACCTATTATATATTTTCATATTGACTACCTGTTGATTTTTCATTCATAATAACAATAACATAAAGTTAAGATTGGCAATTATTCTAAAAATATATTAACAGGCTTACCAAAATTATGTATAAAGATATGTCCCTCTTCATAAATTGATGTAAAACAAAGTGTAAACTGACCATAATGTTACATATCCAAACCCTCTGTTCTTGTGTCCTGTAGACTGAAGTGGAGGAGAAACTGAGCAGGTTGTTTGGGGTTTTTTTAACTGTGTGTCATGTCACCTGGGTATTGCTAACCTTTAATTATACTGTAGGACTAATACAGTGCATTTAAAACAAAATCACTTGTTTTATTTCCTTTCATTAAGAAAAACACAAAGCAAAACAAAACCAAACCAAATAAAAACCCCTCCCTTTCATAGCTGTATTATTTTATTCATTCAGAAACTCTCTAAGAATAGCATCTTTTGGCAGCAGGAAATAAAAAGAGAATTCTGATATTCTTGATGGTTTATCCTCTTTCTTTGTCTCCAAAGAAAATTAAGATCTGTGTAGACCACTATTATTTCAGTAGCTAAATTCTAAGGTCTATATAGGAATATATTTATCCCCAAGCTCCTGATACCTTTATTCAAAATGTTACAACATTTCTGTGGTGCCTATCGTGTTTTGTTTTGCTTTACGAAATAAAAATAAGGAACAATTCACTGAGTCTACAATTTATTTTTGTCTGATTGTTCAAAGCTTGCAGCCATCAACTTAAAGAGCAAGTTTGGATTTTGGCATAAACATGTGAACTCACATTTAAACATATATTAATGTAAGTACAGATTGGAGTTGTACAGTTGTACAATTGTAGGCAGGGAGGCTGTTGTTGGAGTTGAATATGATCTCTGTAGATCAAAGACAAGGAAACTACGCACAATATTTTTGGGAACTCAAAAAGTGTGAGGCAGTTTCTCAGCTGGCATAAATCTGTATGATTTTGCTTGCAGATCAGAAAGGAACAGAATCATCAGTGTATTTTTGGAACTAAATATGGATAATTCTTTTAAATGCATGAAGTCACAGGAAAATTATATGAAGCAAGTACCACATAGCAAAATCTGAGGTCCTTCACATTGAATTAGCCTTGTATGGGATCTCAAGCAATGCAACAAAGCCATCCTGGCTCAGCCCCCCACACAGGAGGCACAGAGTTATAATGACTAGAGCTATTCTACTGACAGAGCTGATGAATCACTTGTTATCACCTCTAAGACTACAAAGCAGCAGTCAATAGCAATGAACAGCAGGTATGAAAGCACAAGAGCTATTTGTTTAAGTGAAAGAAATAGAAGCACATGCCAGTGAACTAAATAACCTGTCAGTGATGACACACAGGTCACCAAGGTGCACTTTTTAAAGAAATGCATTAGTGATTGGGATGTGCATCAGCAAAAGATGTGTTATCAGTAATAGCAACTATGTAATATTGTGGAAATGGATTTCACCAAATTTGTTTTTAATTGTCACTTAATAAATGAGTTTCCTTTTCATCTTTGCTGAACATGTATCCCTATGTAAGTTTTGTGCACTTTATTTATACTTGGTTTAGCAGAGGACTGGCCTGACCTCTGGAGTGTCATCTTTCAGAATGACACTTCTCATCAGCTGAGACCCTTAATTACTTTAGAGGACGAATATCAGGATAGTGGCAGAGGCACCTGGACAAACTTGAGAAGCTGGCCCATGTGAACCTCATGAGGTTCAACAAGACCAAGTGCAAGGTCCTGTGCATGTGTTAGGTCAACCACCAGTATCAATACAGGCTGAGGGATGAAAGGATTGAGAGCAGCTTTGTGGAGAACACTTGGGGGTACAGGTGGATGAAAATTTGGACATGAGCTGCCAATATGCACTTACAACCCAGAAGGCCAACCATATCTTGGGCTGCTTCAAAAGAAGTGTGACCAGCAGGTCAAAGGAGGTGATTCTTCCCCTCTAGTCTGGTGTTTTGAGAGCCCACCTGGAGTACTGCATCCAGCTCTGGAGTCCTCGGTGCAGGAAAGACATGGAACTGTTGGAGCAGGTACAGAGGAGGTCCACAAAAATTATCAGAGGGATGGAACACTTCTCCTATTGAGGACAGGCTGAGAGAGTGAAAGTGGTTTAGCTTAGAGAAGAGAAGGCTGTGGGTAGACCCTATTGCAGCCTTTCAATACTTAAAGGAGGCTTATAAGAAAGATGGGGACAGACTTAAGTAGACCCTGTTGTAATAGGACAAGAAGTAATGTTTCTAAACTAAAATAAGGTAGATTCAGAGTAGATGCAAAGAAGAAATGTTTTATCATGAGGCTGGTGGAACACTGGAACAGGTTGCCCAGAAAGATGATAGTTGCCACATCCCTGGAAACATTCAAGGTCAGGTTGGATTGTGCTCTGAGTAACATGATTTAGTTGAAGATATCCCTGCTCATTGCAGTGGGTTTGGATAAGATGACTTTTAGAGGCCCCTTCCAACCCAGACTATTCAATGATTCTATGAAATCATAAAGGACTTTAGATAACCTGGCACTGTAAAAGCAGAAAGGTGACCTTTGTATATTGCTGTCTACTGTCCAGCACTCTGTAGTAATCAGAGAATTGCAATGAAGTACACTGCTTCTTTTTGCTCTCTTTATCAAAGGAAGTTAATGTATTGTTTCCCTATAGCTTGAGCTGGTAATTTTTCATTTTCATTGCCATAAGTGATGAACTGAAGAGTTTTCGAGAAAGCCAGATTCAGCACCTGTTGAAATGAACTGTTGAAATGGCTGAAGGAAAGAAGCCAGAGAGT
>NW_010178284.1:0-8608 GCF_000695765.1 Mesitornis unicolor | reverse complement strand
TCTGTGATTCTGTGATTCTGTGTTCTGTGATCCCTGCTAAACACTCCATGTCTTCTTTCTTAATGGTAGGAAACTTCAGCTTTCCTCAGTGACACAATAATATTTCCCCCATCGTTTCAGTAGGTAATAATTTATCCCTTGCATTTGCTTCTGGTCTCTTAATTGCTCAGGTACCCTCACAGAAGCAATACAATACATCAGAATAAAGCCTATGTGGTTAGAGGTTTACACTTGGCTTTTGAAGGCTGTGATTCCAAACTTTACAATAACACAGTATTTATAGCTTTTCCTAGGCTCCTAACAGTGGCTACTAAAACAATCACATAAAAGAGTAGAATATGGCTTTCACATCTGATCTTTTTCACCTGGAAGACATAGCTAAATACTTAGTTCTAGCCACTGAAATATTCAACTTTAAATTGGTTTGCTTAGACTGTGATATTGGAGGCTATAAATAAACAAACCTTAAAATTATTGCAGTTGTGCCCTGATTTCTTAATAGAAGTGTTTTTCAACATAGCTAAATAGACTAACTTTTGGACTTCAGTTCAACACAGTTTAAAAAATGCTGCTTTTATGAAAACATAGCTAAGTATACTTACATTGAACTGACTGAAGCTTTTTGTTGACTTTCTCTGATTTACCTTGGCAATATATGTCAAATTCTAGATTGGAGTCTGCTGATTCTATTCTCAATGTACTGACTCCTATCTTAATATAATTCTCCCGGTCTGAACAAAATACTATAAAGTAGCTAGCCTACAGTAATACATTTTTGCATAATTAAGGTGATCAGCATAGATTGTGCAGATGTTACGTTTAATGAAAGCACATGAATTTATACAACTATCACTGCAGCATCAAGTATCACTCTGGGACTGTTGAACTGCAAATGGGCTTACAAAGTGAGCTGTGAGCCTCTGCACATCTCATACAGTACAAGAAATCTTAAGAACAGACAAAGGCCATATATGCTAAAATGCCTCCCCTTTTTTCTTAGCATTGTCAGTGGCTAACATACTACAAATCTAAAAGTATGGCAGTATAAAGACACAGTGGTTGGTAGCATCTGATAAAACAACTGGGCACATAGATTCAATTTCTTCCTGACTTGCAAAATAATATGCACTGTACCACATAAATATTATTTTAGTTGTAATACAAACATGAGCCTTCACAAAGATTTAGGGGTTAATATAGGGTACGGCACTTACCAAGATGTGTGTTCATCATCTTTGCGCAATATTTGCACATGGCTTCCAAGTCATTTAGTTGTCCTTGTAGGAATGAAATCTGGGCCTCCAATTCCTCCTCCTGCAATCAAGAGGTTATTAAGCACTAAAAACACCTTTCAATGATACACAGTAAAATTGGAAAGCTAATCCTTAACATGCTTAGACATCTAATTTTTCCTATTTCTTTATTCTTGAGAAAATTTTGGAAAGAGAATCACCTTCATCTGTATTTATTAGAAGAGTTCTATATTCTTTTATCATTTCATGGAAATAGGGTTTAGTTTTAATGTTTCAGTGTTTATTAATACTGCCCTTTTACCTTCTAAAGAGGCTAATTAAAACTTGCCTACACTCATCCAAGAAAAGTTAACAATTCATATTTCTTTTACAGATTAGCTACTTGGTTTTGCTTGTGCAAACACAGATGCAAAAACTCATGAAATTAGAAAAATTCTCATTTCTGGCAGGGTAGTTTTCAATTCCTTTAAAACCTCAGAAAAAACATTTTTTAAAAAATTATTTTCAAGGCATATATTTAATGAGACCTAATGCCATACCTCAAGGGTGCATTACTGCCATATATTTTGGCTTATTTATTTATGTAACACATCATGCTCTATCATCCGTTTAAAACCCCTACACTCCTATGTCCAGCCAACTGCACTTCCACACAAAGTCTTATGTAATATTTAGGTGAAAACTATTTTCAACTTACATACTATAAAGCAGATACTTTACATTATCAAGTCATGTTTAATAAATATGCATCAAGTACAAACTTAAAAAAATACTTTAAAAAAAGATTCTTGATTTTTAAGGCCTAGGAGAATTATTTTCTAGCCACATGCCCTGACTAAGCAATGGGAACAACCACAGCTAAGAATTTCCCTTTGAACTCCCTTCTTTGCCAGTTTACAAATGCATCCAGTCTTGACTTCAAAGATCATGCTGCAGAGAAAGTTCATCACTCCTTTGGAAAAATTCCTTCAAAGCTTAGTCACAAACAGTAGTAACCAATTTTTTGTTTGTTTAAGTATGCAATTGAATTTAATATATTCAGATAAATGCAAAGTAACTTTCTAGTCTCCTGTTTTTTCTTAGGAATTTTGCAGTTCTACTGTACTCCATCTATTGACAGAGACTGTTGAACATTAGAGTGTGAATTAAATTTAAAATGAAAAAAAATCTAAAACTGATCAGCAAGAATAAAGAGAATTACTCAATCTTGTCTTAAAGGTACAAGTGATCTTCATTTCCATCAGAAACTGAGTCAGAGTTGAGCAAAGGAAACTTTGCACTAATACAGCTTATATCCAAAAGCAACTGACAAATAGATTTAACAGTAACATTATGCAAGATCTAGCAATATTTACACACTTTTTCTTCACACTTCTAATCTATAGATACTGAACATTTTTTTCTTTGCTATTTCCTTATATTAATATATTCTCATCTTATTCTACTCAACCTTATACTTTGACCACTTAAGCCTCAAAGGGATTGATTTTATGTTGCCAATTTAATGTTGCTGAAAGAGTAACTTCATTTAAAGTCTGCAGTTCCCTCACAGCGTAAGCAAGCGCATCTGCATTGATATTTCTATTCAAGCAATGTCCCTGCAGAAGACCTTTTCCTAGTACACACAGCCAGTGACTGCAAGAAATAATCTACCATAAATTCTAAATTGCCATTGCACTGCAAGTGCAGCTGTAAGATAAGGAAAGGTGACAATATTTGAGCTTTTACTGCAAAATAACATAATCAAATTCTATCATTAGCCAGTAATCGAAATGCAGTTTATCTCGTACAAGTGAATTAAAAAAATCAACTTTTGGTAATAAATATTTCCAAGTTTCCCATACTATTTTTTCTTATTCATGCATTGGAACTGCAGTAATTTAATTTTAAAATGCTTTTTGTCAGCTCTATCCACTTAGGCAGATTCTGAAACTAAACTTTTCAACTGTGCAACAGTACCTCGTCATCTGCCAAGCGAGACCAGTGTTGAGTACACTACATCCACCCCTCTTTCAGCTCACTAGAATCCAGCAAGGGGAGCAGAGATGTTCAGCAGACCCAGCACTCACAAATGAGGGTGCTCTGGCCAGCAACTCACAGACACTGCAAGAGGTTTCCTGCCAAGTGGGAAATCTTGCACAAGGCTGAGTGAACACACTTGGAGTTCCTGACTTATCTGGCATCTACAGGAAGGGCACCAAGGAGTGCTGCCAGTGGGACGGACAAATGAGTAAGACAGTTAACTTGGCATTTTACATATGAGAGGACTAGGTGTGCTGTTTGCGTAAGAACACGACACCCAAATGGTGATGACTTGCTACAAGACATAACTCCCTCCTCTGCTGTAACCAGCAGTGCTGTGGCAACCTTTGTACAGATGGACCCTGGAGGGTGACCTCCCTGGAGGGACGTTTGCTCTGTTTTGGTTGCTGCAGCAGCAAGTGAGGGGTTGCAAGAAGAGGCAAGTGTGTTTTGTTGCATCAGGGACGACAAACAGGTGATTGACATGATCTTTCATAGTATAAAAGCTTATGAAACAGAGAGGGAAGGTACAACCAAGGCAAGATGCAGTGGGAAGAAGACATGCACTCCTAAGGGAACGGAAACTGAAACCTTGTGACTTCTGGCAGCAGGAAGGTTGTTCAGGGGTGTGGGGCCCAGGCAGCAGAGGGGAAGAACAAGCTCTCTCAGTAAAAAGAATCCAGGTTTGACACCATATCAAAGCACTACCAAGAGAAAGCGATGAGTGGCAGTAAGTGGTTGGTGACTTTCTTCAAGCCAGACCCATCAACTAGGTAGGTTCGTTGCTTGCCTGGAGCCTCAATTTGTGGTGGTGTAGAAAGACTGGGGTCACTTAATATTCTGACTTTTTTCTGCTTATTCATGCATATACCAAAGACATGGTGATGTGAACCCATTTCAATGAAAAAATGACTGTAGGGCTCTTGGGCAACAGTGAAGGGTACAGGACTCCTGGTGGTGTTTCTCTAATACTATGGCAAAAGGTAAGAGCCTGGATAGCAGCAGATGTACCCTGTAGACCACATATGGCTATGTATTTGGTGGCACTAGCTGGGCTACAACTCTGTTGCTTGTGGCACCCCATTTGATGAGGAAAGATAACTTAGAGAATAGGTCCACCTGGCAGAGAGAGAGAACACCACCTTTGTGAACAGACATGCTAAGCTAATCTAGCAGGGACGACTTTGTCTGTCATAGAAAATGGACCTAACCCAGAAATACACAAGGAAGCAGCACACACAGAGAAGGTATGCAAAAGGTCCACTTGGCTGAGTAGGACCTTCTTAATGAACTGAAATGGAAAAAACATATTTGGATATGGAAATGGTGGAAATGGAGAGCACATATGTGGAGACAATGACAGGAAACAATGGACAAGCACACAATCATTGTTTGGGCACAGGAACAAAACTACGAAGGACAAAAGCCAGCTGGAGCTAAAATTAATGGGAGACATTAAAGGGTAACAAGAAGGAATTTTACAAGTACAAGAACAGCAAAAGGAGGTTCAAAGAAAATGTAGGTCTATTGCTTACTAGAAGACATAAGAAAATGATAGATGACACAGAAAAAACTGCAGCACTTGATACCATTTCTGCCTCTTGCTTTTTAGGCAAAGTCTGCTCCCAGATCTCTGCGTGTACAGTTTGAGAGGGAGAAAGATGGCTAAGAATTGGGAGGAAATAGGCTGGTGAATACCTGAAGAAGCAGTATGTGTCCAAATACAAGGGGCCACATGGGATACACCCATGGGTGCTGAAAGAGCTGATGATGCGATTGCAATACCACTGGCTATCATCCATGAAAAATCACTGCTACTACAGGACATCCTTGAAGACTGGAGAAAAATTAATTTTACACCAATACTACAAAAAGTGAGAAGGAAGTTCTAAGAAACTATGTGATGGTTGGCCTCACCTTAGTCGCTGGAAAAATTGTGGTGCATGTCCTCTTGGAATCAATTTCCAACATGTAAAGGACAAGACAATAATCAAGAAAAGTCAACAAGGATTTACCAAGAGCAAATCATGCTTGATCAATCTGGTTGTCTGCTATGATGAAATGACTGGCTGTGTAGATGAAGGGAGGGAAGTGAATGCAATGTATTTTTACTTTAATTAGGCTTTTGATGCTTATTTCCAAAAGCATCACCATTGATGAGGAAGTATGGGTTGAATTAAAGGATTGTAGGTGGGCTGAAAATTGGCCAGACCCTCAAGCTCAAAGAGTCAATGGCTTGATGTCCAGTTGGATGTTGGAAATAAGCACAGTAACCAATGGACTGCTATGAAGGTACTGTTCAGTACCTTCATCAACAGCCCATATGAGGAGGGAGCATGTACACTCAGTAGACTTTCAGGTGATGCAAAATTGGGAGGTATGGCTGCTGTGCTGATTGGTAGAACTTCAATTCAGAAACACAGTAAGACATGAGAAGCCTAGGCAAAAGAAACTGTTGAGGTTTCTCTTTTAGACACTTCAATGACAGCAAAATTCTGCAGCTGAGGAGAAAAAAAACAATACACCAGTGCAGACAGGGAAGGAACTTGCTATGTTTCAGGCCTGCTGAAAAGGATTTGGAGGCTACAGTGGCTGCTGAGGTGATTATAAACTGCTTAACATGAATAATGTAAACAATGCACTGGTCTAACATTATGAGGAACATGGTCAGCAGATCCAGGAAAGTAAATACCACCCTCTACTCAGTGCTTGTGAGCCCTCACCTTGAATAATGTTTTGGGCCTCTGGTTCAAGAAGAATGTTGAGAAACTGGAGAGGGTGCAGTGCAGGGCTACTATGATGGTCACCGGTCTAGAGGACAGGTAGTGGGAGCTGTACTTGTTTATTTTGGCAAAGAGGAGGCTGAGGAGAATCTGCTGGGAGCCTGCAACTACATGAAGCTACAAAGATGATGTAATCAAACTCTTCCCTGCAGAGCAGATAATATAGGAGGGACCATGGTCCAAAATTGCACCTCAGAAGGTTCAAATTGGTCATTAAGAAAACACTGGAAAAGGTTATTTACAAAAGTGGTAGGAGTTTCTTTTCAAAGTCACTAACCCGATCCAGTGTTAGTGATTGTCCTCCTCCAAGTAGCAGCTTCAGCAGAGGTCACTTCTAACCAACATTTCTAAGACTAATCTTTTCACACTATTTTTCTGAAATGGTTCTGCAAATTATGAGTGTTTTAATGTTTTGTAAAGGTAACTAGCAAAATCACAAAGCCTCTCAGAAAAAGGACTTTTTTTTCAGTATTCTAAAATAAAATTATTTAGCAGTAACAAATTAAACAGCTGACTTACAGCCAGTATTGTGCAGATGCTCTCAATTCTTGTCCAGACAGTATTCAATGCGTTTTTCTCTAAGTGCCAACTTTTGTGTTTCACTGTGCAGAGACAGTGAGTACTCTGGATACCATTTTTATTTTGCGTATACATAGCAGTGCTGATTTGATCCCTCTTATTCATGAACAGAGACTTAAAAATTCTTTGAAGAGACTAAATGTAAGTCAAGAGAAAAACATTATGGTCTATGCTTCCTTGAGAAAGCGACCTTTCAGCTGATCTGACACACAGTAACAGAAACATGTGAACACTGATTCAAGCCCATTCAGCCATAGCTCTCAAAGGTTAACCAGCTGACCACAAAATAAAAAGCAATCATTTAAATAACAAACCAAAGTAAAAAAAAATCAATGTCAACTTACCAAACAATATGTCTTATAAAGCATATAAACTCAACATTTTCTAATACTGGGAGCTGTATTATGAGGAAGAAAAACAAATCAAGCAGCAAAACAAAGGAATCGCTGCATCAGACAAGGAAGACCAAGATGTGCAAATTCAATGATGCAGTCTTGCAGGAAAACAGCTTAATAATACTTTACGAAAATTTAGTCCCAGGGTCCTCAAAAAACTTTTCCACATCTTCAACATTCCAGATGATGTAGAGCCTTAGAGATGATCAGTAACATCTTATACTTAATATGAGAATGAAAAGGAAGTAGGTTATTTCTAATTTACATTTCACTAACAATACAAAGCAGGCCAGTATTTATGTCTCCAGTCAAAGCAAGAGTCTATTTGAGTACCTCCATATACACATTCCAACTATTTTCCTTATTGTGGCGAGACCAAATTTGCAAAAAACCTGACTTATATTTATTTCTCATATTCCTCTTTTTTCTTATCCACAACCACAACTTTGCTTACATTGTTACATTTACTTTTTTATTTGCCATTAGAGCTAATTCCTTCATGATTAATCATTTGCCGTTTCTTGGCTATTTTCCCCCAATTTTTAGAGTTCTGGTGTCCGCCATTTGTACAAAGCTTCCTCTTCCCTTTTTATTACTTTTCCTTTCATCTATCTTCTCACCTTTATAAGGACAGCTACTGAACTAAATTTTTTATATCCTTCCTTCTCTCCCAAGCTCATAATGAGATCAGTGATGCCTCTACCATACCTTGATTTTCATCAAATTTTACTGTTTCAGAAAAACAGCTGTGAATAACTGAAAGTGGTCAGGACCTTCAAGAAGAGATTACAGAAAGTTTTACAGTTTTGTCATTGTAAGCCTATCCTTTTACAGCTCATCATTTCACAAGCTGCAATAAGGTCTGTGGACACGGGTAAGGGCACTGGAATTTAGCATCCTATACAAGCCAAGGTCTGAAGAAATATAGTTCTGGCAGAAGCCACTCTTTCTCAACCTTGTTTTTATCAGTTTAAACAAGTCTTCTCCGAGATACATGACATGTAGCTTAACCCAGAAGGATAAGGGCTGGAAAACACGGAATACAAATGCACAAAGTCAGGACTGTAACTTCTTTCAAACTAACATTTAGTTTTCAGTCTTACTGTTCAGGAAATGAAAGAAAAAATGTACTTTTGTCTGTTTTACTCATGTAGAAACTCAAGGAAGAGTAAATTCTGTTGTCAAAGGCTTGCAACAATATATGTCCATGCATTTCATTCATGAACACTCAGAATGGCACAACTCCAGTCATCTTAAAGCTGAATCCTTCAGAATATGAATCAACTTGGCAGCACTAAGTGTTAAGTGCAGGGGAAAAGAAACTACCTTCAAAGAGAAGAATATTTAACAGTATTTGAGGTGCTTAAGCAATAAAATTTCAATTAAAAACATACCACAGAAAGTGACAGATCTGTATTGGAGGAACGTATTGAGTTTATGATCTTTGGAAGAAGGGGCAGGCATCTCAGGAGGAGTACAGGGCTACCGTGAGGCTGGTGCAGGGAGAAAATTAGAAGGGCTAAAGAACAACTGGAACTTCATCTGGCTAGTGTTGTTAAAGACAATAAAAAGGGTT
>NW_010178283.1:4344-46608 GCF_000695765.1 Mesitornis unicolor | reverse complement strand
AAAAAAAAAAATCAACCCAACAGCCCCGTTTGCCAAGCTTTTATTAAAACCAGGAAGTGCTAGGTGTTACTAAAGCGTTAATTTTATCACCCCTCCTTTTTGGTGTGTCTCCGGGGAGGAATGCCAGGCTGGCAGCCTCTTGGCACAATGAGATATAGCATTTGCTGTCGTTCCCCAGAGAAGAATACTGACCTGGCTCTTCTGAAGCTGCCTGAATCTGGTCCTCTCTTCTTTAAAACGAGCTCATACACACGAGGAAGAAGGAAGTGCAACACCAAGCCCAGAAGATAAGGCTTAGTGTCCAGCAAAGCTCTGGGGGCTATGGAGGACTGAAATGTTGATGAGGACGTGCCACTGCACAAGGGGTGTGCCTGGCTCCTGCTCCCTGCGCTGGAGCCCCACTGCACCTCTGCAGGGAGAGGCTTCCCTGCTGTCAGCCCTGCATGTGTGGGTCATGCTGGCCACCCCAGTACAGCACAGCGAGCAGTGGGCCTGAAAGTGCAGCTGGGTTTCGGTGCGTGGCGTTCCCAGGCTGCAGTGGAGCTGCTGGTAGCACCCGCGTGTATCTTTTCTCCTCATCCAGAAGCCAGTTCATGTGTTAATTGTGGCAGGTCTGCTTGGCCCAGTTTTGTTTCCACAGGCATTATCAGAGGTGCTAACAGGTTGTGTGACAGTAGGATTCTGTGGAAATCAGACATTTGGATGGATTTGATATGACTTTTTGGTGGTCGGATGTGGGTCTCACTCTTATTTGGAGGGAATTCTAGCAGCAGGTAGCCCTGGCTGCTCCCCAAGGTGCAGAAGTGGCCAAGAGCAGTCTGCCCTGATGACCTGACTAATCGTCTGCCCAGAGTTCTGCTCCGTGACCTATTTGTTAGTAGGGTGTCTCAGGAATGGGGACAGGTTTGGAGGAATATCAGCTGTTGAAACTGTGTCCCTAAGCCATTGCAATCCTGTTGGTGTGGGGAAATACAGAACACCATAGAGAAAATCCTGTGGCCTTCACCACCAGCTGTGGCGATACATTTCTGCGCACAATGTTACTGCTCAGCAGCGGCTCTGTAAAACTTCCCTGAGGTGCTCTGTTCCTCAGGTGATTTGTGAAGTAATGAAGTGTCACACCTAGTACTGGCATTCGGTAAACTCACTGGAAAAGAAGTCTCAAATAAAGCATTGATTAGATGTCCCTTTCAGTGAGCTTTTTTAGTACACTTAAATCCATAAATCTTTGCTGGTTTGTGGATCACACAAACACATATTAGAATTCTTTTTTACACAAAGTTGATGTCGAGGCCACTGTTGTTCCTTACAGCACAGCATCTGATCCCTGCTGCCTCCTGGGGACTGGCGACCACAGCGCCAAGAGTATTATAACACATGCTGGCTGGCTTGGCGCTATAGTTTCCTCTTCACCTATCTGCAGTCCTACTGGTTTGATGTTGATCTCCCTGTAGAGGAAGATTCTTCCATAGCTCCTGCAGTGAAGCAAAGCTAGTCATATTTTAAATATGCCCCACTCCTCCATACTGCAGCTATTGGCCTTTGACTGCTTCTTCACACCCTGTGCAACTGCCAGATGCTCAGTGCATGGGGACTGCTTCTGGCTCCCTGGCACCCTCTGTGTGAGGAAGCACTTCTGGGGCAATGGCCCCAGCACCCAGGGGAAGAATGAGGACCCAGAAGCCCTCACTGAGATTTCTTAGAATGTAGACATCATTACAACCTGTTCAACTTCAGTAACCTCAAAAAAACCCCATTCCCCTTCATTGCAAACAGTCATAGAAAAGGCAGTGCCACAATCACAATTTCTAGCTCTTCTAACAAGCCACTTTCCTAGGCTTCACATGCTCTGGCACTGGTGCCTGGGCCAGTGAATATAGCTGAGCTGCTGCAAACTGCTCTGACTGACTGATGTTTCGACTTTGTCTTACTGAAATCAGGATTCTTTCAAAATATTCAGAACCGCATGGTAGCTTCATAGGGGTCTAATCACAAGAATAAACTGAAGGATCTATGTCACCAAAAGAGATCCCCACAACTTAGCAACTTTCCTTTTGAGATCACTGAGTGAAGTTTCTCACCCCCTCTGGACATGGCTGACCTTCTGCTGATGGTGTCTTCTCCCAGTATCAACAGTCTCAGAAAATGCCAGGATAAATCCCAGCATGATTTAATGATAGGCAAAAAAGCCATGTGCCAAAAGAAATTGCCGTGGTGCAAGTTAGAGGGCAGATTCTGCAAAAGAATTTTTTCTCATGGAGCAACTTGTGGTCAATTTGTGATTATGTGTATGGACAAAATATCTCCCAAAGAGTAAAGACCTCTCCTTTTCAACGGCTCTGTCATTTGGGGATCACTAAGGACAGTGAGAACCTCATTATAAAAGTCTGTAATTAAAGGGTTTTCTGGAAAAACAGGTGCTTCCAGTAGGAGGAAGACTGGATGCTGCAGCTTTGCTCAGAGCTAGGACAGGCTGAGTGGACTGGCCATTCTGAAACCCTCTCTAGACCACAAAACGCGGAAACAGCTGGAGTGAGTGAAACTAAAACTCCCTCTGGATGGGTATCCGCTCTCTAACCGTAGCCAGTAGTAGGTGCTGGGGAAGAGTAACAGATGTGGCAGGAATAGGCCTTGAGAGTGTTCTTTTGGCTTCCAGTGATCTGAGGTTCAAAGACTTCCTGAGCCCAGGCGCCAAGTTGCATAGAGAGGGCAGTGTTTCTGTGATGGGATCAAAGGCAGACGAGGGAAGGCATGCTGCCACAGGGATCACATGTGGCCAAGTCATATAGAGTGCTTATATTTGTCTTGTTGCCCAGGGGATTTTATTTCTTTCATCCTGCACTGTTTTTTCCCATGGCATTCACTGGTGCCTCCTTAGAGTGCTGTCACAGCTGGGGCACTGACCCCCTCTCCAGGGATGTCAGCTGCTCCTGCCCTCAGGACTTCCCCATCCCAGCTGCCTGCCTGAGGGCACGAAGGCAAAGATGAATCCTGCCAGAGTGCAAGCTGTGGTTTGGTGATATCATAAAACCAGTTCTAGGCCATTCAATTCCAAATGGAAAAGGCCATAGCAGGTACTGTGTGTCCCCTCTCTCAGCTGGCAGAAAGCTGGCATGAACACCTATCACCAGCCTAAAATTGGGCCTCATATACTAGCCCATTCAACAGATATGTGATTGTGTACTTGCATCTGCTGCAGACCACATCTTGACACAAAGCTTACTCTAGTGGGGACTCAGAAAGGAGAGGGTACCCAGAATGGATGTGCTGAGTTTTCACCTGCTTGCCACCTGCCATCTCCTATCAGTGACAACTCAGCTAACTTCCTCTAGTAGGTATGTGGTTGAGGACTTCAGAGGAAAAAAAAAGACTACTTTTTTTTTCTCTTTATATGCACCTAACAGATGTAACTGACTTCAATATGAGATTCACTCAAATTGCTGAGTGCACAGTTTAATCCCAAATCTTTCCAAACTCCAGAGTTCATCTAAATATTAAAAGGCTTGGAAAAAAGAGAAGTTCTTTAAACCTCTGGTAATGGAAACTTTTGTCATAACTGGAAAAAGGTCAATGTGATTTTGTACACTATAACGGATTTACTGATGAATGGAACATGTCAAACTCTCTGATGGGTTTTATCTACTTTATATTCCAGATGTTAATATAAGTAAATTCTCTAAACTCTCAGACAATTTGTCCAGTATGGCCATGCAGCTTATGGTGGTCATTGGAGCTCTTACATGGATTTTTGAAGTAAAGCTGTTAAATTCTATAATTTCCTTAGATCCTTCAAGCATATTAAGAAATATAAGAAATGGCTTTTCCAACACTGGCTACAAAGTGAACTGGGAGAAATTAGAATTCAAAACATGAAAATATATCAGAGTATACTGAATAAAAATGAAATGAAACAATTAATTTGGTTCCTTTTTCTTCCATGTATAATGACAAAAGAACCTTGAAGATCAGCCTACATTAGCAATCTCTGTTCTCCAATAGTTGATATATATCATGCAATCTCATTTAAGGGCGAAAGCAAAATATACATGGGCTCAGAAAGAGAGAAACAAAACAGTAATGGAGAAGTTCTATTACAAAAGATCACCTGGAGCACTCCCAGGCATTGGAGGGCAGTTTTCTGCAGTACCTTTTCTAATGCATTTGCCAGTCTATTTTGGTTTTCCTTATGTCTCAGGTGGATTCTGCCATTTCCCTTGGATATTATTTCACAGTATAAAAAAATCTGACAAAAGGCTCCCTCATGGCTATCATGTCTAAATTTTCCCTTTTTTATTTCATTCTATTATTAGGTTAGGTTCATTTATCATCCCTGATGAAAACCTGATTTTCTGCACAGCCTGCTTGTGTGATCGATATTTACCTTCAACCCTATTAGGATTAGTAGGTTTGCAAAACAAAACCTTAATTGTGCTTACTTCAGCTGTTCTGATATTTCTTAATTTATGATCTTTCTTTCTGGCTATCATTTGAGAACAGAGTTTTGATTTTTTTTTTCCTTGCCATGAGCCTTTTATAAGCACTTACTCCACTGCAGTATAACTCAAAGCAGGCAAAAAAAGTTTTGAAAATGTATAGACAGTCCAAATTCACAGCAGCATTGTATTTATTTATTTGCTTATTACTGCAGGACACTGGAGCTCACAAAGCTCTGGTGTTTCCAGCAGTTCTCCACAGTAATACAGCTTTTTCTTTTTGCCATCCTCTTTGCTGTGTTCAATAGCAATAAAATTGTTCTCTCAATTCATCTGTAAGTTGAAGTAAGTCTGTCAGGTTACTAATATGATGCTTTGTCTTTACATTGCAAAGCCATTTGTGTGCCATACCAGTTTCACAAGTCCCTCCCTGCAGACTGCCCAGGGGTCTGGGCTTGGATAGAAATATATTGACGAAGTATTATAAAGGGCTCCTGATCATTCCTAGCCTAGTCCTGTGGACAGTTTTGTTGCCACTAAACCGGGATGTTGCTTTGAGTCATAGGAACAGGAACAAATGGCTTGAGGCATGGGAAAGAGAAGGGAAAGGGAAACTTCTTAATAAGGCACTGGTGCTGAGCACTTCACATCATGGATCTGTGACCTCACCCCCAATGTTTAATGATGCTTCCTCTCCGCTGCCGAGAATCTCTTTGTGTTTATATGAAACAAATGGTGCTTTTTTTTTTTTCATTTTGAGGACAAGGATATTTAAGCTATGGGCGCTTTAACAAGTCTGGACTTGGAATGTAAAATTTGTTAGGCTAAAAGAAAACCCAAGCTTTCCTTAATGTTGTACCTTGTACTGTCATATGCCCAGGTGCAAGTAAGGACAGGCCAGAATAGTGGGGTACTGCATGGGGGGTTTATGTGTGCATATGTGTTAAATCTCATGTGGACAAATGAATTATGTTTTTAAGTGATTCTGAGTATAAAAAACTTAACTACAAAAAGAACACAAGAGATGCTAGATATGTGGCAGCAGAAAAAGTATTTTTGTTAAAACTGGGAAAGATTATATTAATTCCTGATGAAAATCCTGGGCATCCAGGCTAGCAAAAGGGATTGGAGGAACCCAATATTCTCAAAGAAATAGCAATGAATTTACATGAGCATGAGGTAGACAGGATAAAATGAAGAGGAATGGCCTTACTCAAAGTACTTAATTGAGAAGGCGTCCTGGCACCCCAGAGTGGGCAGATGAACAGACATCAGGAGAAAGACTGACAAAACCCCCACACAATTCATGTTTTGCTTTTAGCCTGGCTGTGGTGGTTTTTTGGTGTTTTGTTGGTTTTTTTTCCTGCAGTAGAGACAGTATTTTATTTTCTGACAATAGCAGCCAGTGAGAAAGCTCTGTATGTATGTGCATGTGTGTAAGACTTGAGCTAGGCCCAAGGAGCCAAATTACTTCAGTTTACATGGCCTCAGATTCATTTTCTGTAATTAATTTAACATAACTACAAATCTGATAAAGTTCATACTGAGTTATTAAAGACTCAAAAAGGCCTAAGTGATATGCTTTAACCTTAATTTTAATTTCTTTTTTAACAAAGCCTAGTTATTTGAAGCTTTCATATAGTCTTGTGCTTCAGGGAAGGGAGTAATAAATTAGGATCTTTATCTTGCACTAATTTAAAGTTTTCCCTAAACTTACATGAATAATTCATAATGGATAATTTATCTGATGAATTTTGCCTCTCTCTTTGCTAATTGTCCCCAGGCAGAGCAAGTTTACCTTCAATGTGTTCCTTCTAAAAAGTTATTTGTTAAGTCTCTCATTTAAATAAAGTTCTGGTTCTGCAGCTCAGCCATGAATAAATCCCTGTGAATATCTAACAGTCAGCTTGTGAGACGGGAAGGTAGAGCAGGATACGTTTTCCTGTCTGGGGTCTCGTGTTTACTGAGTGCCCAAGTCCTGCAGGTGGGGACCCAGCCGCAGTGCTCCAGAGGTCACTTCTGGCACGTGCACCCATATTTCCTTCCCATAGGAACCAGATGTGGGGAGGAAAAAGGTAAAGTGATAAAAACCTCATCTTGTCAGCCTGAGGATGTACCTGGGAAGTGATCAGCATCCCAGTTGCACAGCTGACTGGATAAAATTTTCGTTACGAAAGGTGAAGACTGTGAATTCAGAGGCTGTTTCTGGGGTATATGCCAAAATAGCTGCCTAGCATTTGCCTTGCAGTGCACTGCAGTACCCTTGTAAAGAGGATGCAAGAGTCAAGAACACAGTCAAAGAGCGTTTAGACACCTAAGGATGCAGATAATGCCACACTGAGATTTTTAAAAGTGACCTGACATGTTTGTGAAAAACCCAGGAAACACCTACTTGGACCTTTGGGCAGCTAAATAACCTTTGAATCTGGTCAAAAGTAATATGAACCATCATCTTTTGAAATTCTCCAGCTGTTTCTTCAAGCTGTATCATTCCGCATTTCAATA
Source organism: Mesitornis unicolor (assembly GCF_000695765.1). NCBI lineage: Eukaryota > Metazoa > Chordata > Aves > Mesitornithiformes > Mesitornithidae > Mesitornis > Mesitornis unicolor. The sequence continues at coordinate 39,670 of NW_010178283.1, read as the reverse complement.
TGACTCAACCAGGCAATTTCTAAGTGCCAAATTATAGCACTCAGTTCTTGGACGAGAAGAAATTATTGCAGATCAAGTCTTTAATAATTTAAACCACAGAGAGAGCTAAAATCTCAGAATTCTCTACTGGGTTGAAAAAACAATACAAAGCAATGCAGCAGAGACCTGTTGTGATGACAGGCTATACTTAAACTAAAAGGCAAGACTTAATTAACACTGCCCCAGCCTGGGTTCAGAGTAAACTAAAGCCTACTGTATGATTAACTCCTCTGTGCTTTAGTAAGGCAGAGGGAGATTGCAAATCGAAGCATCTGGTGCCTTTCAGAATTTAATTAAAGAAATGCAAAGAAGCTACTATTGCTACTACAATTTCTCCTCCGGGCAACAAAATACAAACAGAGTAAGTGGGCAAGGAGAAGCTCAGAAATATGAAGAAAAAAACCCCAAACAAATACCAAATAATTGATTTTTTTTTTATGGCTGTCAAGCATTCTGTTCCTCGTCTCCTGAGCAAATTGGCTTAAATATTGTCATTTAGATGCTGAAAACAGTGAGTAAGTTCTGCTTTGAAATTACTACTATTTTTGTTTGTTTGTTTTTCCTTCCACATCAGTATTGGAGGGCTAGTATAAAAGATTATTAAGAACTTATATTAAAGAAACATTTATTAAGTATTCAAAAGCCACTCAGGGATTGTGATTTGGCTTCAGTAGAGGTTGTACTTAGACACAATGAAAAGATTTACCATGCCTAGATGACTTATCATCTAATAATGGAGAGCTGTAGTTCATAAAATTCAATGTAGTTCATAAAAAAATAACTGAAGCCTTTTAGCTTTTAAAATACCCTAGCATTTTTTTCCTTTCCAGATCATTTTTGTACTTCATATTCAGGGGAGACATCCAAACAGAATGGAGCATATTTGTTGCTACCAAAGAATTGTAAGTCTGCTCCAGTGCTGTGTGTCTACATTGCTTGTTAAAAAAGGAAAGAAAATGACTAATTCCAAAGTGAAAAACAATGGAGAAGGAAGTTACTGCAAAGCTTTTCTAAAAGCTGTTTCATATTGTTCATGTCCTCATTCCTCCCTTTTTAATTACTAAAACTACATAGGTTTTTAACTCTAAAACCACCAGAATATAATGCTACTGGAGTAAAGGTATTTTATTTATTTTTAATGGGTTTCCACTATGGACAGCTATCCTGGAGCATTCATAGTCAGATAGCTTATTCCAGTCCAATGTCATGGAGAGCAGCCTATCAGACCCGCTTTGCTGATCTAACAGATGCTGAAATAGCCATTTAATTTAGACAAACTCATGATTTTAAGAGAGAAAAGCTCATTAAATTAAGACACCTAGTCAAGAAGGAGGCAAGCTGTTGAACCCATGCCTGTGGTTAATCAAAAGTTTTGTTTAAACTGTTATGATGATCTTTGGGACACATTTGGCACCCTGTAGCCTTTTCTTCTAAGCGAGGTTCCAGCATGACCTGAAAGCCAGCTGCCAGGAAGAAATGTGCTGCTGATGCTCGATGTGGCACAGCAACAGCAATCAGAGGAGCAGCAGGCAGCAGCACTGTATTTTGAGGCTTGAAGGAAATGTTTGGTACATGATTGTTAGGGATGAGAATTGACACTAAAAGCTGTGACACAAGTCTAATGTGACACTACAGCACCTTTGACATTGCAACTGATCATCTGAAAAGTGCTACTTTACCTGCAAATCTACTTATGGACCCACAACCTGGATTCACTGACTGCAAACATTCCCAGTTTCATCACTGTCCTATGAGGGAGGATATGGCCAAGCAAAAGAATGAGGAAAACTTGCATTGCTCCAAAGCAGCAAAGCCTGACTGTGTAAAGCAAAAAACCCCTTTATTTTGGAAGTATTTTTGTAAGGAGAAAAGATAAGAAATTTAAAGACACAGTTATGCTGAAATGTTCTGAAATATATTATCTAACAAAGCTTCTGATCTTTTCTTTTGGAAAGGCAAGTACTGTGAAATTAAACTAAACCTCATTTAAATTCAAATTACTTGCTCAATTCAATGCCTTTCCTGGTTCTTTTCTTCAATTTGAATTTCTTATCAAGTTATGCAATCCTTAAGTTTTTCAAGTAGAATTCCCTGTCCTTCCCATCTGATTGGCTTTTTTCTCTTGATGTCAGCTGAGAGATTTTGTAACTTGATGAACTTAATAGAGAGAGGCACTTCTGCAAACCACAGTATAAAATTATGAGGTTGTGGACTAAAAAGCTGCACTAAACTTTGACTGTGGTTTGCATTGGTTTATGCAACTGTTTAGTAATGGCTATGGTATACATGTGATTCTATGAAACACCACTGAATCCTTTAAAAGAGCAGTCAAATATTGCATATCTCTACAGGAAAGACTTTACTGTTCAAAGCAGCCAAAAATATAGACATTATGAGACTTAATGGTCTGTAGAGTTCACAAATGTGCAATACTGACACACCTCTAGTCTTGTAAAAAACGTGTGTAAGCTTAAACTTTGCTTTCAGTCCTTGCCTTGGCATGGAGAATGTTAAAAATACATTGCCATTTGCAGCTCCAGGACTGAAGGTGGAACCAAGTATTGGCCAGTCTCTTCCCTTTGAAGTGAGGTCTGGAAGGGCATATATTTGCCTGGAACAGGTCAAGCAAATTGGCCTGTGGCTCCTTAGTAGTGTTGTTCCTCTGAGATCCTCAGTCAAGAGTCTGGCACTGGGTGGCATTAGGAGAAATCCCAAAACATTAAGAGGTCTGCCTGCTTCTCATCAACTTAAAATGTTGTTTCTCTATGTCCATGTCCTAGCCTCATCCTTACTCTTTGTTACCTAGCCCTCTTTTCTCAGCAGGAGCACATTCTCGTCCCTACCCTTTTTTTTCCCCCTTTTTGGAGATACAATCATAAAAGTCTTAAACATTTAACTTTTTTTCCTTTTTCATGACTCAGATTTGTTTGGTGCTCTGCAGTTAATCAGACTCTTGTCCAAGGACCAAGTTATTTGGCATATCAAAAGTACAGGCTAAGAGTGCCAAAAAAAAAAAGAGGTTACTATACTAATTTTGTTCACCATGACTACAATGATAAAGTATAGTCTTACTCTCAGTTTTGTAGTACCATTTCTGTAGTACTTTTTGGAGTGAATTTGATAAAGGTAAGAAATTTCTCTCTCTAATTCCTTCTGTAAGGCATTCCAATCTTAATTCTAGGTTGAAGGAGAAGCAGAAGTAGGGTGAAACTAGCAGGATGGGAGGTTTGAAGGAAGGTGGAGATGACAGCAAAGAGAAGGTTAGAAGGTTCTTCCTCTGCAGAAAGGTTTTACATCAGAAGATGTTGCCCTGAGATGTATAATGAAGACTTGTGCAGAGGCCCTCAAACACTGTCAATGTGGCCAGATAGAATAAAACAGCTCATCTCGAGGATCTAAGGCATAGCAGATAGAGCAGCTTTTAAGAGAAATAGCCTATCTCTGTAGGCAAGAGCCAAGTGTCAGTTTTTACTTCAGTATTTGTTTTTAACAACTCAGCTAAAACTCATAATGAGAAAACTAGCAAAGTGTTTCCGATCATAAGTAGCAACAGCATGATTCCAGTATGCTGTTATGTTTCTGGGAATTGCTAATTACTTGAGCTGTTTATTTCTACAACTGTACACTAATTGGACCTATCATTTCCAGTTCAGTGTCTGCTCCCAGTGATGGCACAGGGTCAGGCAGATTCCTACCGCATAGTACAGATTAGCACACAATTACACTTCTTTGTAGAAAACCTGATTTAAGTGAATGCCCTGGAAACAGGTCTCCTTAACACAAACAAATTGGTCATAGTAAATGGGACTTTTATGCCAGTTTTGTGCATTGACAAGATTAAGCCTTTTATTATTTCAAAGAAAGATAACTAGGTATCTTAGATACTGTTTTTTTGTAGGTGCTCTTATAATCATTACTTGTCCACTCATAGCCTTTTTCCAGCTGTCTTACAAGCTACTGATATGAAAACCTGCTTTTTCAGCAGAACAACACTAGGCAGGATTCAAGAAACATTCAATTAATGTACATGTATTGCACTAAGGAGACAGAAACTTTCATTACTTTAACAAGCAGTAATGTATACAGAGGTGCTTTCAGCAGCCTTTGAGAAGCCTGGAAAGGAAATGGAGTAGCAAAGCACAGATGGCTCTGAATCACCCTTGATGCCAGTGAACAGAAATATGAGGAGTCCACAATGAGGACTGGCTAGTCGGGGAATGAAACCTCTATTCTAGTTCGTGTCATCAATATGATATTCCTTAATCCCCAGCTGAAACTGTGTCAGAGTCCTAGCACAAAGGTGTTGGCACATCTCTGTGATCTCACTGTATTGCTTCTGGGAAAGCCATTACTGTCAGCGAGCTGCTACAGAAATAGAGGAAAGGACTGAAAAGATCTAGAGGTAAGGCCTGAAGATGTCTTTCCAGGAGTGTACTGGCTGGGGATACTGGGGTGCACTGACTGCTGCCACGTGAGAGGGACCTGTTACGCTGGGGAAACACGTTCAGCTTCTATCAGCATATTGCACATCGCATACACCTCACATTCCTACATCTACCTAAACATACTCATACATGATAATGCAAACTGGGCACAATGAAACATTTTTGCTCAGATGACTGTTGAAAGAACTGTTTTCAAACTCAAACCCCCACCAATTTTTTTCCTCATTTATGCTATACTAATGTCTTTACACTGTACTCATGTCTGCAGTCTAACTTCCAGCTGGTCTGGTGGAAAAGGAACATCAGACAATGTTTGTGTTGGACTAAAACTGCATAAAAATAAAGGTCTGTGAGTCCTCTACTGGGATGTTGTCCATTAGTGCAGGAAACTCTTGCAGAATGAATTGTACAGCCTGTTCGGCTTATTCACGGTCCAAAATTCTGAGTTTGTGCCACTCAGTGACTCTTCCCTCTTCCATTTCCTTTCTCTGTTGCATTAGATATAAATCACTCACAATCGCTCATATAGCTCTTCTAACAAATCACAAAGAAAAACTGTCTGTCTTGCACACTGCAAATAGATTTTGTTTCTCTGATGCTTCCACTAAATTGAGGCCAAGTTGCTTTTTTTTAAGTCAATGACAGAAATGCCATTCCCTTCATTAAGATTAAAATCTCTTCCCTAGAAAAGACCTGGGTAGGTTACATTTCCAGAAACAGACAGATCCTCTCTCAGTAATACTTCACACCTCATATAATCATAGGCTAAAGTTTGTTTTGATTTCAGGTGATTTTTTAAACATAGAAGCCCGATAACAGAGTGCCACCTGGTGGACAAAATGACAGTGTTTTGTTTGGTTGGGTTTTTTTGTTCCACACTTTACATACTAAAATTTCTTCTTCCAACAAGATGTGAGCTACAGAAGCCTCTAGGGCAGAGACCCAAATAAATTTTAATTTTCTCCGTCTATAGATATGCTCTACATATATATACAGTGGTTTAAGAAAAATTAGAAGTAGTCAAGATGCACATGTATTGCAAGAAACCCCTCGTTGGACATTTGTAACACAACTTACCCCAAGAATGTTTCTTTCTAACAATGACAACTGATAGATATCTCAAACATGGTGACAGAAGTCCTTCTCTACAGCTCATTTTTAAAGTAATTGTATCCCAAACTGTAACTACGTTAAAATGGAAATCCTGCTGACATTAAGACTCATTACTCAACCACTAGTAGAACTCAACATAAAAATTAGTGTCCTTCAACATGAAAGCTTCTCTGATCTTCACTGTATTTGGCAACACTGTTACTGTATGGACATATAATGTGCATAATGTATTTTCTAAAAATGAATTAATATAATGTTATAACATATATTACTATGTATCAGTATCTATATATCAAACATGAAATTGTTCAGCGACTCATTTAGAGTTTAGCCACTAGGCGGTAGTATAAGATTAATCAATGTAAAAATAACCCGTAGATTTGTACTAATTTTATAGAAAACTTCAAAACTCATGAACACTCCATAAGAAATTTTGTAAAACATTTTCATGCTTCTTTATCAAATCAGCAAGACATTTTGAACAAAAAAATGTCTCACAAGATTCCACAGGGGGTTAAATGCATTATTGGAAGCTGATTAACCACAAGGACAAAGGGTACATAAAAATCCCCATCTTTTTCCCTCACCCTATGTGTTTATCATTTATAAGGTTCAAAAAATGCAATTTAGCCATTGTGGAATCTTATTTAGAATAAAGAACTACAGTATGATCAACCTCTTCACGCTGTGCCATCAGTCTTACACTAGAGCTGAACTGGATAGGCTCACTATAGGATAACATCCTCTTTTCACAGAATCCCTGAATGACTGAGGTTGGAAGACACCTCTGGAGGTCATCTATTCCATGCCCCCTGCTCAAGTACGGAGCGAGCTGCCCAGGACTATGTCCAGCTGAGTTTTGAATATCTCCAGGGACAGAGACTCCACAACCTCTCTGGGCAACCTGTGCCAGTGGTTGACCACCCTCAGAGTAAAAAAGCTTTCCCTTGTGTTCAGAGTTCATGTTTTTTAATCTGTATCCTTTGCCTGTTGTTCTGTCAGTGAGCATAGCTGAAAAGAACCTGGCTTTCTCTTCTTTATTCCCTCCCATCAGGTGTTTATACACATTGATGAAACCCCCTTAGTCTCTTAATTTCTTTTTTGTTAATGTTTCAGATGAAAAATATGGAAATTTCAATTTGTGTGTAATATGACAAATTAATTTTAGAGGACTAGAAGCATAAAAAGGAAGATTATAGGACTACAGGATACAATACTGAGTGCATTTTGGGAAGCTCCCAGCTGTAATAGAATAAGCCAGCCGGGTTCACTTTCTCTGCTGCTCTGTCTTCCGGCTGGTGTGGTAATGTGGTTGATCACCTTCTCTGACTGCTAAAAAGGTTATGCCAAAGTGAATTTGTGTAACAAAAAGGCTAGGTATGCATCATTTTGGCTCTTTTTCTTGCAAGTGAAACAATCAGATCTTTCTGTGGTACCACCTGGGAGACCTGAACTCAACTTTTTCTGAGATCCTCATCTAATGTTCTTTTGTTCTACCAGGTATGTATAGTTCCTCCTAAAATACTTGGGGCTGTTATTTATTGTAGCACTGTACTGCAGTAGGTCTGTTGAATTTATTTTTTATTGATGGGGGAATGCAGGGAGAGCACCAGGAAGAAACCTTTTTTTAGATTTTCGTAATCTAAGAATATTTTCTCTGGTGGGAAGGGGAATACAGTACATTTTTAGGAAGACTAAAAACTTTTCCTCAGTTTATACTTACTTTGCTAAGAAAAGACTAACTTTCCTTTGCAGTATATTTTTCAATTTTTTTTAATGGTTGCCACCATCCTTATCAATGTGCATTTTGTAGAGTGCTGTCTGGATTCAGAGTATTGTGAAATGAATTTTAAACCAAGACTGGACATAAGCCATGAAGTCCAAAGTGAAACAGTAAGGTGTTTTAATCTCAGGGTTTGTTTTAGGCTGTTACACAGAGAGGAGCCAAAAACTACATGAGATTGTGGGCTCATTTATTCTTGAAGAATAAATTCTATAAAAGTTCTCATTTGACTGGAGTTCTGCCCTTTAATACAAACAAATGAATGAAAGTCATGCTCTTTAATTCTGCAGTCTGTATGTTGGTATGCATAACCTAGCGACATGAAAAGTGTAATTATATCCCAACTAAAACTACCTCAGTCTAACAAAGCCTTTCCCACAGATACTAATTTCTGCTAGCTTATTTTCGACCTAAACGTGAACTATCCTTGATGAATGTCTGCAAAACCGACCAGAACTCTGTCCATTTTTATTTTAGCACAGTATTTTTGTTTTGTGGGCCCTGGTCCCTCAGGGAAAATGGAAAGACTCCCAGCACCTCTAATTGTGCAGGATGAAATCATACGGGCTAATATGTAAAAGACTTTTTTCCATCTCCTTTCATCCATTTAAGACTGATGCAAGTCATGAATCCTCAAGACCTGTTTCTTTTTTCTTTTCTATTATTTTTGGAGAAGCTTCATCCCATCTCCTCCTCTCTCTCTCTGTTGAACCATTACATGAAGATAGATATTGCGGTAAGTACTGTGCGGGAGGGAAAGTCTCAAAAAAAGCGCAAAAAGATGTCCTTTGCTTTTCTGTTTTTCTCATGAAGAAATTTCAATTAGCATAGATCGTGGTATGAACAACAAATACATGATGCTGCTGTTCCCTTTGCCGTGTGATAGTACAGCTATTTCCTGGTTTTGTAGGTATTGATATATTACATAAAAAGGCTTGAGGTTCTTTCTGTAAAGTAATAACATTAAAGCCATGCATCTTAATATATTACCTTGAAAACTCAAAGAGTCAATAGTTATTTTAGGAGGCTATCCAAAGGTTAACCAGATAAATCTAAAATTAGGATCGTAAATAATCCAAACAATGACCAGCCATAGAAACAGATGGTGCTCCTGGAAGGGCCTAAACCATTTCCACCCTTAATTCAATGTAAACCTCCTGTTCGGAGCTCTGCAGTTGAGGTTTTTCTTGTATGACTTTAAATGTATTTTTCTTCAAAGGTGAGATTTGTGACACAAAGTGTGAAGCTTCTTTAACCAGAAACAATGTTAAGTCCCTGCAGACGTGAGCGACAGAAGAATTTGGACATTTGTCCCGAAATCAGAGAGACTGTTCATGGAGCACAGTTACACAAATTGCAACCAAAAATACAGCTTCATTTACTTCAGTTACTGGATTTGTCAGAATCAGATGTTTGGTGCTTGAAAGATACCAAGTTACTGAGGTGAATGTTCTGGAACAGTCACCGGAATGAAATGACTGCAGTAACACGACTCTGCAGGGGTTGGTTTCTTAGACAGTATGCAGGTTACCTGAACGAGGATGAAGTCCATAAAGGAGCACGCAGACCAGACAGCAGTGATGTCCTCCAGCAGACCTACTCCCAGTAGGTCCTTTTTTTGCCAGTTCCTGTCAGGAAAAACAAAACAAAAAAAAGAAGTGAGTGTAGGCTTAATGCTAGGACGTGTTCACTGGGCAAGTTCTTGCCAAAAGCCCTCTTTAAGGAACAAAAAAAAATCATTACATCATAATAATTTTAAAGAATTATGTGGAATAAGTGCAGGATATGCTCACTCCATGTAATTTATTAGTTCCTGTGCTTCATCAATCTTTCAGTCTCTTCTGCAACAGCTTATTTTTTACCTCCATGGTACAGAGGTCTGCCATTCCAGAAGGAGGTAAAGTTATCCAAAGTGGGAAACATGTCTGGGAATTTATGAACTAGATACATGGAGACATAAAAAAATTATAAAGAGATTAAATCCAAAGAGGTGGTGCAATAATTACAACTCTGGGGCAGCATAACATAGGAATTAAAAGCACTTCATCTTCTTTTAAAAAAGTGTTGGAACAAAAATTCAAGAGTCACTTGCATAAATGTACTATTGCTCTAAAGTTGTTGATTATGGTTGTCTTTGATCTTGCTCAAGAGCCAGGAATCAGCTGTATTTATTTGATTGGCTTATACCCATTCAAGATATTTATAACCATGGATAAAATATGCAAGTCAGTGGATGGAGGGATTTCATACAGAATAATGCCTAATGAGTCACTGAAAAGGATGGAATTTTTTTTTTGTACCCACTTATAAAGTCAAGGTAACACTGCAACATTTGCAGCTCAAAGGACTAGATAATGTTTAATTCACATAGGTATGGAGTTTCAGGACCATCTCTTGAATAAGTTAAAAGTAAATACCTTTCAGGACAAAGAAGTTAATATGTTTTACAGAACATGGGCAGGGGGAGGAACAGAAAGAGAGAGAGAGAGAAAGAAAGCATATGTGAAGGGAATAAATCTGCCTAGACCCCTGGAGTCCTCCAGAGGAGATAACTTTTAAAAGCTCACATAAGAACAGTTTCCAAATATTTGTGTAAAAGGCCTCTGTCACTAAGGCATCTGAACTTTATAACAATACTAAATAAGTAAACCTTCACAGTATTTTAAAAGAGGAGCAACTGAGCTACAGGAACACTAAAAGCCGAATTTTCCTTTCCCTTCAAGTAGGCATACACCATTACAAAGCCATGGATGTGTGAGAAAATGCTTCACGTTCACAGCAAGATGAGTGGGAGATGCGAGCAGCCCCCAGCCCGTGCCTGGCCCCAATTCTCTTGGAGGGCAGCTGATAGTGCCAGAAATGTGACCCAGCGTTGTGTGCATGGAAACCACTGTGTCCCTCAAAGCCTGAGCTGCTGAGCAATGTTTCTCTGTTACCCCTCACGTGCTCATCAGCTTCTCTTGGCCAAGTATTACCCATCGCTGCTGTAGTTCTTGCCACTTGTGTCACTGTTCATTATTATACTTTTATGAGTTAGTGATGCAGAATTACATTCCAGCATGCAGCATGAAATACTTTGTGTGCCTTTGAAGAAACATCTCTAGATGAAAACCTGTGTGGACAATGAGTTCCTTTGAGAACTGAATGAGGCGGATTTTCTCTGCAAGAATTATTAACTCCAAAATGCTTCAGGGCAAAATGCGATTACTGTGTCTTACTGCACGTCTCAGAGCTTAACGAGGCATTTGATGTTCAGAGGATGGGTGATTTCTGTTACAGGAGTGACTTTGCTGAGGGCTCTTTAAACTGATGGAAGCTTTGCTAGGCAGTCAGTACGCTATTACCAAGTTTGCTTTAGAGCCTTGCACAGTGGTGCTTTCTCTAGAGTTGTGCTTCTGTGCTCTGCTGTAATCTAAACATTTCCTAAGAGTGCAGTGGCAAGTCAGAAAGGCTCAGAGCATTGGTGGTGTTGTGAGGCAGGCCCAGACACTCCCGCGCAAGCTCTGCTTGTGTCCTGGGAGCTGCTCCAGAGGGAGAACATGGCCTGGTTTGCCTGAGTTGCCTTCAAAGAGCCTGTTAATGCTCCTGTGCTTTGAGGTTCTCTTGTTCCTGGTGGGTACTCAGCACAGGCGATCCAGAGCAGTGAATTTTAGTCACTGATGACCGGTTTTTTTTGCAGGGTTACTTATACATAGATATGTTTATACATTAATTTAAGCACCTATTTGTGTTTATAAAAATACGTAAATGTACATATGTAGAAATACAGGTAAGTATCTGTTTCTCCAATGGTCAAAGGAAAAAGGAAAGGACTAGGTAGAAGAAATAATGAGAGAAGAACAAAAATGTCAATGAATAATGAAAGATCAGTTTCTGGTTTACCAAAGATCAATTTTATCTTGAGGACAGTAAAGATTTTGCAGTAGCAGGAAAACATCAGGCTTTTGTTTCCTTGAATGCATTCTAAAATGTTAAGTAGCAGATTTTCCTAGATACTCCTCCAGCACCTGACAAACAGGCCACTAAGGAGAGTGTTACCATTTCTGTGCAGGAAGAGAACTGTGCTACTTTCAACCTTGTTTTTCCACTAGCCACTCTCGAAGCAGAAGCAGCCTAGAGATTTTTCAGTATCAGCACATCACCCCTGCATCTCCCTAGTTAGTATTACTGAAAAAATTTAATAGCTACTGCTACTTCCCCACAAGATGTGAAAATGACTGCTCTTTTCATTACAATGGAAAAAATTGAACAAAGACCAAGCAGGGACACTTTTGCCAAGTAGGATAGCTTAAAATATGTTAAGCAGACTTGTTTGCAACAAAAATATTCCAGCTTTTATCCCAAACTAGTTTTGGTGATATTTTTCACGCACAGTTGTGCCAGCATTCTCAGAAACAACTTACACGTCATTCCTATTTTCTGACAAACTATGACCATAGAACTATCTCAAAGGTATTTAGAATCCTCCTCCCACTTATAAATATTTCTATCACCTAAACAAGGAGTGCACAATACGATAGAGATGTCAAGTTAGCACGATCATTTACAGATGCAACCAGTACGGCTATCTCACAACTATCTTTGGTTAAAAAAATAAAAAGAAAGACCCAATTGAAAATTAGACCAGAAAAGAATGTTCTTCTAGTATAGTCTCATTAATTCAATGTAATTACTTGAAATAATTAAGTTCAGCCCAATCATCATACAGTTGCAACAGAAATCACACTTCCCATCCTTCTGCTGGTGTCAGAATTACAGCTGAAACAATTACTGCATGAGATGATTTTTAAGTTCTACGAAAGCTGTGCTTACTGATTCAGCACTACATTTTAAGTTACAAATCCAGTGTCAGAAATCAATGGCATAATGTTCTTATAGTAATCTAGGGAAAAGCCTTTTCTAAACCTAATGTACATTGTATTTATTCCTAAAATCTCATCAGATAACCCCTTAGAAATAAACTGTTGTGCTATAAATGTCATGTACTTTCCTGTCTGTGTTTTCAGTTCAAATGAATGCTTCCTTTTCTGAATTCTCCCACAGAGTATCTTTTACCTCTCTGAGCCAAAGAAAAAGCGTTAATCTTCCAAGAAGATGGAAGACTCCTATGCAGAGTTTATAATGAAAAGTATGTATGCATGTATTACACACCTTCAGCTGGGTACACATAGTGTACAGGTCATCTAAGTTGTCAACAGGCTTACGCTGGGGAGCCAGTCTGCTATAGAAAGTCCAGTTGTGGATGATGTTTACAAGTAATCCTAAACCATACAAAATTAATCTGACGTGGATTCTGTTTGTATAGTTCAGTGGAGTTTGGATTTGTTTATACATCTGACAGAAAATCTCAATTTAAAAATAGATATATCTTTTTCATTGCACTGTTCCTGAGAAGAGAATAGGTAAGCATTAACTCTAGTATCATTCTAACCCAAATCGCTAACAGTATCTTTTGTATACGTGCATAAGATTTCTACTGCAAACACTTGCCACTGATTTTTTTTTGTGCTGAAGATTGCTGCAATGTATTACCACAAGAGACCTAACTTTTCCTCTAGTGCAACTATGTCTCAGTCACCTCTTTATTTCATGTATCAGTCTGGGACAATTAAAATTGCTCAGCTTATATAAGGAACAGGCTTGCAGATGGCTACACTTCCAGAAAAATGATCTGAAGGTATTTTGAAAAAAAAATATACACACACACACAGAGTCATGCAAAACTTTTCATTTTTAGACTTTGCAAAGAAACTCCCAGCAATCTTCATGGATGGCACCATTTGTGCACCTTGCCTCTCAATGCCCAAGCATTAACTGGCCCCTTGGCTGGCCTTTTGGTAGTGCAAGCACTCACCCTAGCTGTTAAGCTATAGTGGCTCTCAGGAAGGCAGGACCTACCACAGAATATCAGATTTTTTTTTTTCAAAGGTGGTATTTTTCACTCACAAGTGGTAAAAACAGTCAATGTCCCAGACAAAAGTAGAAAATCCCATTGGACTAATATGGTGTAGAAATGGAAGAACATACCAGGGCAATGCTGAAGTTTGTCTGCCTTTCTAAGCATGCTAACCTCTGTGATTACAGACAATTGGGCAAGTCACTTCTTTTGAAAATTTGGTTATACAGTTTAGCCAATGGACTCCCCATGAGAACAATCTCACTGACATTTTCTCACAAATGGCGAAGACGATTTACTGTTCCCTTTGTCACTTATCTACTGAAGAAGCAAATTCAGACTCAGTGATAAAACTTTATTCCTTTATTAACAGTCATTCAAATGCAGAATTTTGGTTTGGACACATCTCTAAACAGAAAAAATCAGTCAGACAACTGGGACCCCTCTGAAGAGCCACCAGTGCAATAGGTGTGTTGAGTAATGGTGCTTCACAGGGCTGCTTTGTTGTACACCACCAGCTCTGGGAGCCTGCCTTTAAAAATGACTTTGCATCACTGATATAAAACCCTACAGAAGCCAATGGGAATTGAAGATTTAGTGCAAGAAATCTTGCTTTTTGCTGTTTGACAGTAAAAGGGCACTTGGCTCTAATAATTTTCCTAATGGCTTAACTTGCCAGTTGTAGTGCGTTACAAAACTAAACTACCGAGAGAGTGATTGCCAAAATTAACAAACTATGAGCTCACTTACTTTTGAAAGAGAGAATTGAAACTCTGCAGTAGAAGTTCAGACAATTAAAATGTGCATTCCAGATCGGACCACAACATTAGCATCACTTCTTTGCGCTAGCTTAGAAGCCTATCTTTCAAAATAAATTATGTATCCGTCAGAGGAGTCAGTTCTGAACCTTGTTCCATTTTTAAATTCCTCTCTATCAGGCAGCTCAGAAGCCTGAATGCTCTCATTTCAGATTTGGCCAAAAATAATGAAAAAACAACAGATAAAATAAAGCTTAGTGGTATATTTGAGAATAAAATGGCCTCATAAAATGAGGTCAGCTTGGCTTATGTTATACTCCGAGCATAAGTGAACACGTTGAACTTTTTTAGTTGTTCTTTTCGCATGCTGTTCTTTATATAGTATGAAAGGCATTTATGATATATATTGTCATTTCAAGTATTCTTGCCAGCAGTTTCTTAGTCTTTTCATAAATTTAAAGGAACTGCATAACAGTTCAGCACATTTAATAAACATACTTTATATGGAAATAACTTTTTGGATAGTTCTAAGATACAGTTTATCTTAGAAAGTTCTGCTTTAGCTTTGCAAAAGCAAGCTAATCATAATCTGATTTAAGACCTTATGCTAATGATAACTTAAATGCAAATGCAAGCATAAATTATCTGCACTGATAGTCCCTTACTGCACTTTAAAGACAGCAGATAAATCTGGAATGTGCTCAGAGACAATGTTATAGTAAGAACTGAGGAATATTTAAAAAAACCCCAGTTTGTAACAGTGATGTGCTAAAAGTGTACTATGCTGCCATGGGACAGAATATAAGATAATTTAGGCAAAGCAGTGAAATATGGCGTGCAGTGCAGTAGGGGGAAAAGCAGTACGCTCACTTCAGTTTTCAGCTTGCAACAGATCTCTTGTGCGCTCTTTGGTGAAAAGTAGTGTGCCTGTTTGCCACAGAATTTCATGGAAATTAAATTCACCCAGCTTGCAGCGTGTGAGATAGCCCAGCTACAATGAAGGAAGGCCTGACAGAGGAAGCAGCAGTGGCAAGGTCTCCTATCATACAGGCTGTCTTCTCCTCAGAGCCCCATGCAGCAGTGCTTGTGCAGGGAATGATTTCCTGGCATGCTGCTCCCACAGCAACATTGAAGCTCCTACCCTGTGACTGCTGTGGCTCCAGAGCTGCCTCCTCTCTTTCTGTACGGGATCATTCACAAGATGGGACAGAAGCTATGAAACGGCAGCAGAAGGAGCAAAGCTGCGTATTCCAGACTGACGGTTGCTAGGAAAGGATCAGAGGAGATGGAAACAACAAAGACTTGTAGCTCTCCTCTTCTTTATCAATAAATCCAATCTTTACTTATTATTTACATGATGGGCCAAAGTATATGGGGCATTGTACCCTGGATGTGCCACATTCTTATGACTTCTTTTAATCTGCTGCAATTTATTCTGAAGTGCCATGCTGAAGTAGTACTGTATGTTTTGCCTCCTGCTTTGTTGCATTTCCAAGGCTTGATTAAGCAAGTTACAATCCTTTAGAAGATGTCTACTCAAGACTTAGTGAATGCCACAACATAAATGTACTCATGCAATGCTTGCAGATATCTGATATTTATTTTCTAACCCCCAGCAAAAAGTAGGAAATGCTGTTTCTGGATCAGTCTTCCTCTCACTCCTTCTTTCCCAGACCTTTTGTGAAAATCTCTTTGTAAAGAGGCCACTGGGCATTCATCCAGGCTTAGCGATACTTCTTTGTGAACCTGATAAAAGGGAAGTGAGTGCTTTACAGTATGCACCACTGCAAAATATTCTGCCATGTGATTTTGATATGCCTTAATTAACCAACACTTTTGGTTAGAAATTAATTAAAATATAATATATGACTTCCATAGGGATTTGTATCCTCCTGTTTCAAGTAGGAAATTGCCTTGCTCAATTTTTAGAAAGAGCGCCCACCAGATGTCCTCCTTTCCCCACCAAAGACTAACTGGCGATTTAAACCCCTCTGTAGTAATCCAGTTCTTCATTATGCTATGTATCCTGTAAAATTAGTTACCATATTTGCACTTTGACACAAATAAGTAGCTGCTTCTATGCATGAGGTAATAATAGCCTCAGCCTGTAGGAAGAGTACGTAATCTCAAAGTGCGTTTTACATTTAGAGAGCTTGAGTGAGCAGACCAGCTACCTCCCTGCTACCTTACAGCACATGGGAAACTATGGAATACTTCAGGTGCCTGTTTTCCAGCACTGGCATTTACATGCAAACTGACTGGGATTGATTTTAGTCCCATATTTTTAAGAAAGTAAAAGAAAGACGAAGGGTACATGAACAAAGAGGTGTCAGGCTTGATGTAACAAAGCCAAAATATTTCAGAGAGTCTTCAAGAAGTAATAATGTGCAACTTAAATGGGCATTGCCATGAGGGAAGAATTTCTGAAGTGCCCTCTTATGAACATGCTTGCTGGCACGTATGTCACTACCCATGATGGTGCACAAATGAGCCTGAAAACTTTTGTTTGCACTTCTCAGCCAGATTTAATTTCATCCATGGCTGGAACAATCAAAATCACTCCTTCAGATACAGCCATCTTTCTTACTCTGCATACACCTGTTTCCACTCATCCTGACAGTTTAGTACTTAATGTGGAAAGGGCAGCAGGGCCTGACCATAAGATCATGCTTACATTCCACAGAGTCCGAGACAAACAGGAGAAATGAATCCGTGACACCTATTTCATAATGCACACAGAATAATGGGATGTTTCTGGGGCTTGAGTTCTAGACATTACCAATTAAATGTGAACCCTTGTAAGAAGAAGTCTGCTTATTTGATATCTTGCTAACTAAACTGTGAGGCAAGATGCAGTGAATTTATTCTTCTGGCACCGCTGGTCACAACGTGAGCCAAACCCAGAACCTTAGTATCACGTGGGGTAAATTGCTTTAAGGGAGTTGAGAGTCCATGAAGAACCTAGCCAGTTTTTAGACATGGTTGAGAACAGAATAGTATGTGCAAGCCACAGATGGGGGACTAATCAATTTTTCCTGTTTTCCTGTAAGCTGGAACCTCTGTGTTCCAGGTGGAATCAGCACTGAAAAGATACTCCCCATCCCCTGAAAAAAAACCCCAACAAAAAAAACCCCAAAACCAACCAGAACACCCAAAAAAAACAAAAGGAAAAAAATCTGGAAGCATTAAGACAGTGAAGTATCTTTACTTACTCTGTATCCCGGCTGCTTATGTGTATAGCAGAATTAAGCGTATTTCTTTCATTCCACCTTTTCTCGCATTTACACTGTCCTTGTACACCACTTAACACAGAGGAGGTCTGCATCTGATAAACACATTGGATGGTTCAAGTAATAGTAATAACAAACAGTGGGGACAGCTTGACTGACATAATCTATTTACAGACTCAAGGTGTAAGGAGCGATCTTGCAGGGTGCTTATCTGCCAAATCAATGGCCAGCAGTACTGGGCATACATAGTATTTTACAGGCTTAACCTCATAGTTCCCTTCTCACTTTCTTCATGCAGAATTCTGTTGTGTAAAAGCTGACTAAACTGAAAAGGCTACATGAGGAATAAAAAGGGGAAATCTGCTTAATAAAGGATTTACTTCAGATATTGAAAATTAATAAATTCCCAAACCTCCACTGCAATTGAAATGGACATTTCAAATATTCTAAGACAGACAGCTACTCAGTTGTAGTTGTAATGATTTGTATATGAGCTTATGATTTGTATAAAAAGTGGTATAATTACTGTGAATATCATACTGGATTTTTCAATAAGGAAAGAAGGAATTTTCATGCTTTCCAGGTTAAGGATAAACAATAGATTTATGATTAACATGAAGGTCTAGGCTTATCTTCCAAATATATTGTATTTCACAGATAAATGAAGATAAAGGCATTTTTCTAATTTCTATTGAAACAGGGTATTTGGAAGCCAGGGCAGCTTAGGGAAATACTGGTGAGAGCTCCTACTAGATGAAGACTTGACATCGTTCATGCTATATTCAAGTCCATCTGTTGTATGGCAGGAGAAAGATGAATGAGAGGTCAAAAGTCTAAAGAATAACATGAACGAGGTTTTTAAAGGACATATTTATAAAGTAACACAATTAGAAGAAAACAGGTCCACATCTTTCTGTCAGTTCACTACAAATTAATTAAGCAACGCTGATCACTAGGCATTTCTTGGGAACTAATGGGAGTCAGAGGTTAATAGTCCAACCCTGTGCCCCAGACCACCAGTTCTTGTCAACTTCACATGCCACTGAGGTGCCTCAAACAAAGGTGCTCATTGTAGTTTAGGTTTTAAAAAAAAAGGTGCAAATACATTCTCAAGTTGGGAAAGGTGTATCAAACATGGGGCAACAGTTATTCCTAAAAGGATGTAGGTCTGATCTTGAGAAACATCCACCAATTCCCATCAATCCCTCTGGAACTCTGATAGAGGCTTTGACAAATCTCACCGAATCACACCCTCCATTTCATGACTTTGCTAGTCAAATTCAGATAATAACACAAAATGTGACTACATCTTCAGGCATTTCAGGCATCCTCAGCCACCATGAATAATGCAATCAAATCACAGTGGTGGGTCAAACTTGGCACTCTGCAATCATGTCCAGAAACTCTTGCATTACACACAACCCTCTCCAAAAAGGTCTCTTGCAAGGCCACCCAAAATCAGACTGCTTCAGAGAATGCAAGGGAAAAGTTCCAGAGACGTGGCGAGTGCTGGAAAAGGCCTGTCCCCTCATTAAACCTGTTGGCTTACATTTTGAACATCTCTCTGGAGTACTGAGTAATTTTGCAGCATCCTGCCTTGTTCAGGTGCAAGGATGACTCCTTGTAGGCATAAGGTGGATGAAAAAAATATGTCTGAATAGAGAAAGGTAAATGTGATTCTGACCTTCACATGTGACAGGATGGAAAAAGGAACTTCTTGTCATCTCTGTGCACATCTGATCCCTTACTCTCTCCAAAGGTTAGACATGCCATCTGCAGCAGCATAGCCACTCCATGCCTGTATTGCTGGGTGAAGTGGCAGTCGGCTGCACAGCTCCCTGGCACCATCCATCATGAGTGTCCAGACTCCAGCCACTGGTTTAACCCTGCCCAAACTGCCAGTCTCACTCTCACTGGCATTGAGGACAGCACTGGCTACAGCTCATTTCTTTAAGACTTCCTCTGAAGCTTCCCTGCTCCCCCACTATCCCAGGGTGATTCCCAGCAGTGTATAGAAACCAGCAATTTCACGAGGTTATTTTAAACACTAGTCCTTATATCTAAAATCTCTCTTTTGTTAGCTTTGCTAAAACACATGGCACTCAAGTCCTGGGTGCTTTCTAAATGGCTATCAATGGACTCTGCACTTAAAGGGCAAATGTAAAAAGAACAAAACCGAACACATATATCATATACCTTTTAGGGCTGAGACATTAAAAAGCAGAAGCCTAATCTTTGGAATTTTTCAGTATAAATAACTGAGCCTGTTTATTCAACTCCTGAAAATGCCTTCCACACTCTTACACGAAATCTGCTCCAGCCAGTGTTCTGAAGAGAAGAACCATCTCAACTTTCCACACTATCATTTTCCCTGTTTTCAATTTATCAAAAGCAAATGTAACCTATTAAGAAAAGTTATTCCAGTGTATTACTCTGTTTTAAAACACAAGGAGAAATACAAGACACAGCAAGAGAACATTCTGCTTTCTTGAAAAATCCCTTGATACAATTTCTCTTGTCCATAGTTGTTGCTTTTATTAAGAATGCTTTTTATTAAGACTTTCCTAACTTCTCCAGTTTGACATAAAAAAATCAAGATGGTAGCCACAAAATACAACAGACATGGTGACGGCCTGCTCTGTCTGTTCCTTATCTCCAGAAGAACTGAAATTATGACCACTGAATAAGAGTAAAAAGCCATATGTAAGGCACTTTACTGAATGTCAATCTCTGCATATTTTTCAGATGTCACTAGAAAATGCTTGCATAGTGTTTTAAGAGTGCAAAGTATGGTTTGAAAAGTTGATAGTATTTATTGAGTGCTAAGACCTTCTCTAAGCTAGCGTACAATGAAATTGAGAAACTCTTTCATTGGAAGAGTTGTGCATGTATTCAATTTTAAGAGTAGACATACTAAAATATATGTGATTATTTAAACAATTTGAGATATTGATGTTGCCCCACAGAATAACAGGAAAAGGAGACTTTATAAACTGCAAGCTACAGCCAGTCACCTGTGTGTACTCTGCAGTTCACAGCCTCTCTCTTTATGAATTAATAAAATACATAGACCTTAACCTACATTCTTACTTAAGCCAAACTCCATGGCATTTTGCTTGAATAGACGCTGCAAAGTTGCATCTCAGACACAGAGAACATATGTCCTTGGGCATTGCTCCTGCTACTGCAAGTGGGCCTTGCTGACCATCAGTGGTGTGACTCAGCCAGACAGAGCTGGGGCTGTCTGTGCTTGCAGAAAAAAATAAATATGCTTCTGAAGATAAACCTCATTTTTCTTTAACTTTGCAGATGCCAGAGAATTTTCAGAGCAAAGGAGAAGCATCCCTTCAGTTAGCAAATCAATATAAAGGATGTGATCATAGCTGCTCCAAACACTATTAACAGCCAGTCTCAAATGAGCATGGAGGAGCCAAGGGAGCTGGCTTCTGTGAATGCCTCTCATATCACATAGCCAAGTGTGAAGCCATGTGCCATGTGAAGAACAGCAGATAGTTGCACTCCCAGCTGAAGTGAGCTTCGTGCAACTGCCACTGAAGATATTTCCATGTGATTTCTGAAGTAATGAATATTTCATTATGGAGTACACATTTGTTAGTAAAACTTGTTAGAGAATAAAAACTCTTAAAATATAAGAACTTAATTGATTAGATTTTAGTTTCCCTTCTACTTTTGCTGTTAATGTAAGCTAAACAGTTTTGTTATGGTTTTCAACTTAATAAATGCATTGACATTCCAAGTCTACATAAGATGAATGTGTTACACTTTCTCATATGCAGCAGGCTGAATATTCTTAAAAGCTGCTGGTGCACAGTCTAAGATTTTGCTCTGTGAATGATGATGTGAAGTAGCAAGGGCAGTAAGAAATGACTTTGGGCTTGTAATAATCCTGTAAATTGTAACACCAGTGGGTGCTTTGCTTTTCTACTCATACTCCTGAAAAAACTCTTTGTTATTCAAAATATTGTGCTGTGGTTTAGCATAAATGATAGATTTATTACTAATTACAGGGGTTTTTGGGGGATGAAATTCTAATTCTTCCCTTATTATTAGGAAGTGTGGGCCAGATATCTGAGGAAAGACTGGTGCCCAGGAACTGAATTAGAATTAGGATTCTGCCTATGACATCTTTCCTCTTCTATCTATGCCTTTAGGGAAATCTCAATTTTACTTTCTCTATGCACAAAAGCCTACATATGTGTAAATTTTAATTAGATGGAGTACAACACCTTCAGGACTGTAAGTGCCAAGCATTATTATAATTTGTGACCTTCAGCTAATGAAGGACTGCCCTGCTTTCACATGAAGCATGCCAGGCATTAGACGATACTGTTTGAGCACTTTGTCCTCCTGACACAAGCTGTGCATGACCTGGTGTGCTGGTAAATCCTCACTTACACACATATGCAACGTCGCTGAAGTTTGTCAAGATACAGTGTTTGGTGCAAGTCAAGGGTGTGCATGTTGTAATGGTTATATTCAGCTTATGCAAAATCAAAGCCTTTTACAAGAAGCCCTGTGACAGATTTCAAAGTAAAGGAGTATGAGAACCTTTAATTTAACATATCTCAAATTACAAGATCAAATGCAGATTCGGACATGTTGGAAGAGAAGTTCTGTACTGCTGATGATAGCTAAAAGAATTTAAATAATGTGCTCTGGTATGGCCTAGGGACCTCGTACAATTTCCATGGAGAGTAACTAATTTTTCTTTATTTCTGTCACTTTTTCATAGTTTAAAGGTTTTTTTTTCCTTCTCCCCCAAAGCTCATAATGTGGTAAAGAAGCTGTTGGGAACAGCTAAATCAGTGTATAAATCCCCATGAGAAAGAGTCCATCACACATTTTGCATATCCCAGGGGTTCGAGGACAGCGGGCAGCAATCTGATCTGTGTTACAATAATTTAAAACCAGACTAATTTCACTGAACTCACTGGCATTCCTCCAGATGTCAGTTAGAATAACAGAGAGCAGAGTGTGGCTCAGGAAGTGAAAAATAAAACGGAAGACCTGTGTCTTTCACCATTGATGCTGTAACTTGTGACAGAAACCTTCTCTGAAGCAGTGATGTGCTGGCGTTCCAACCATGCTGAATTCATTTACCTTGGCAGTTTCTTGATTGTTCCACTGTCTATTTATTTGAAATGGAAACCGAGTCACGTTGCCTGCTCCTTCTCCCGGCATATGATTACACAATACATCTTCCATTTTTTGCAATCAATCACTCCCAGTGTTATTTTCCCATTGTGTACCACAGTACCTGGCTTTTGGAGAGGTTTCCATTTGAACATGAGTGTAAAGGAAAAACTCAAAAATAAGAGAAAGTGTCTATGCATTTGCAATGTGAGAAGAACGTCTACGTTCCATGCATTTGCTTGGTCATTAAATGACAGCTGATTTGGAACATATGCTTCTCAGACATTCAGTGTGCTTCTCAATTCTGGGTCTCAGAGCCAGAGATTTTAGTGTCAGATAAGCAAACCTTCCTTTTCAGAAAGAGTCAAGACCTGTCATTATTATAGACATCTCCTACTTGGCTAGGCACAACCCCATAATGTGGCTGTTCAATATCAGAGACAGATGAACCAAATGCTTGGTATTCTCTGGATTCTGTTCAAATTGTTCTGCAGTCAAACAAAGTAAAAACTAAAATAAGGTAGATAAGAGACAAGACACATGTAACGAATTCTACATAACACTTGTTAAAATGCATTGCAAATGGAAAGAAAATGCATTAGAATAATGTTTTGATTTTTAAAAAAGTAATTGAATCTACTTAAAATACTTTTTTCTCTTTTATGTTCAGAACTCTCATGTATTGGTTGATAGAGCATCCTTATACAAGTTATTTTGTGGTTATTATACAGATGTAGAAACTGAGGTATGCAGATAAAAAAAAACAACCCAAGATCAACCTGCAGGTCAGTGGAAGAGTAAGGAATAAAGTTTAAGAGATAGGAATAAAAGCCATTTTAAAAACAAAATAGGTCTCAGATAGTGAAATGTGTTTTGCAGGTGACCACTGCCTTCATCTAAATGCTGACAAAGTTCTCTTCCCTGTTGAGGCACAGCTATGACTGCCAACATCTAAGGAAGGGCATAGATTCTGTCAGCAACTGATTTACCTTGGGTGAGTGCTTCATCCATCTGTACAGAAGCTGTAGTAAAGCTACCTAATTGATCAACTAATCGCTTAGGAAAAGTGCTTCTGTCACCAAGAGTCTGTCATTCTCAAAGGGCTGGGATTTCCTTTGTTATTCCACTAGATCTCTCTTCTCTGTCTCCTACATGTCTGGTGTTTCTCCCCACTTGCCATGCTGACCTTTTGACCATGTAATGACACAGTATCTGCTAGTGTCACTTCCCTGTCCCCTCTCCTTGTGTCTCTGTTGTCTGGACTCCTACCACCAAGTCAAGCCACTGTTGTTGTCTTCTCCTTCTTGACCTGTTTTTCATTCAGTAATACAGAGACAGACCCTACACCCAGCACTATTTATTTGTTCTCTGCATTTTACTTAGTCCCTCCATTGTATGAAGGCACGGTTCAATGCCTCAGACAGGGGTGATGGAGGCTTCCTCATCACTCACCTCTGTGTACAGCACACAACTTGGTCTCTGGCTGCAGAGTCATCCAACCTTGGTAAGTGTTGCAATCACAAATTACTGAAGAGCTAATTTGTCTAAAGCTGGGCCCACATCCAACAGCTCTCTTCTTTGACAGTTACAATTGCAGGGATTGCACACACATATACTCCAACCGAGGGCATAAAAAGGCACCTCAGACAGAAGAAGTGAGATCATTTTTCTGGAGGAGACTACAAATTCTACAGACTTGAACGGAGCAACCTGGTAAGACACCTGACACATGCACAGGACTCATTTGGCTTAGAGGAAAAGATCTGCAGTTTTGCTGCCCGATCTCCTGAAAATGAAAGGATCGAGCCTGGGCAAATGTAACTGGGGACAGTGTTGCTGCAGTGGTGAGAGCTACATTATCACATGTCCCAGAGGAGCTAGTTTTAGGTCTTCACTGCAGTGTTAAATCCGGTGAGTCAGTCAAACAAATAAAATGAGAACTTTAGAAGGAAAACTAACCAACCAAGAGGAGGAATTATTTTAAAATGTGTTTGTGGTTAATGCTTTCTATGCTGTTATCAGAGAAAACTGCCACTGTTGCAGAGTTAGTACATCACAACCCAGTGATGTGCTTAACTGGAAGTGAAAAAGCAAGGGGTGAAACCTGCACTGAACTAGCATCTAAATTACAACTTATTAAACAGAAAGGTGACATGCAGAGCATATGAGTTCAGACTTGCTTTTTTCAGCATCTGAGCAATCATTTGTAAAACTGGTTCTCTCGTTATTGTGTCAAAATGAGAGATTCCCAGCAGAGTGGTTGACAGGTTAGACAAAGAGTCCTGTTCAGTAATAAAATAGTTATGCAGGTGTTCTCCAGTTTTCCCTCCAGCATTTGCACAGAGAATAGGAACTGTGTTTAAGCATGAAACACTCTTGCACTATCTAGGATTTGATTATTATTGCTAAGGAAGTTGAGAAGAAGAGATGTTTGGACTAGCACTAGAATATGTGAAAGAAAGTAAGAGGGTCAGTAGTATTTTGCTTCTCAGGAAGGCTGGTGATGTGTTCACTGTATCCATTTGCTGTTAAATGTTTTTTGCATTAAGCACTGACTTGAGAGATTCAGTCTATTAGAAAGATCATAATTTCTCTAGAGAAACATATGACCATCACATGCCATAGGTACAGGCTAGAACTAAACTAGGGATGGCATAGAGGCAAGCAAAGACCATCCACAACCAAAGCTGTTCCCTCCTTTTATGTCCTCCTCCTACTTGATAAGTGTTCCTTGTAGCCTTATTTTCTTTCACATAATTACAAGCCACACCTAGTGCAGACAAGAATTTGGCTTACTTAAGGCATACTGCAGTTAAAGTTTCAGGCTCCTTCAGATGAGCTTTGGAAATAACCACTTCTTGGGATAAGTATTCAACTGAAGAAGTTCTAAAAAAAAAGTCTGAAGTTCCCTGACGTTTGTGTTTCATCAGTTTGTGGGTTCTTTGAGAATACTGTGCACTGTTACAGCAAATTATTCAAAGCCATTCTCTTTTCAAAGCAACATAGAAGAGGAATAACTTGACTAACATGGATGAAGCTATCCAGGAGCAAAGCAGGCATACAAGAAGTGAACCGGTTGGATTGACCTGGAACAACTTAACATTTAAAAGAAACCTCAACTTGAACAAAATACTGAACAAGGCCCTGAATAACTTGAGTTAGTCTGTTCTGCTTTGAATAGTGGATTCAAAAAAGTGACTCTAGAGGTCCCTGCTACCCAAATTATTCTATGATCCTGTGAAAACTATGCTAGTTGTTAGAGACAGAAGATGACGTTGCTGTTCTTCACTGTTACAATACAGTACAGACCACAGCCACAGAAAGTAAAATAATTCACTGGGAAGACCTTTGTTTCTCTATCTATCTCGCGTGTTTTGAATTTAATTGCTTTTGGTGTTTGTTACTCTGCTGAAGATGCAGTTCTGTAAAAAGGGAATGACGACTAGCACATCAAGAGGATAGGTGGCCTACCTATACAGTAGGTATATACAGTAGATACCAGAAGATGACCTCATAACTATGTCACATTCTTCTAAGAAATGTTGCATATGATGCTTTTGCAAGAACTCTTAGATTATGACACTACCCAATACTCTTTCTTACCCAATGCCTTTCTCTAATAGAGATAGCTACAACCAAACGATATATAATTTCTGTCTGAAACAAAGTGTGACGTTTTATGTGCAAAAACTACCGCTAATGGCACAGACATTATCATGTACAATTTGAAGTGGAAAAGGGAAGAAATTGCTCATTCTTTCTTTTAAAACCTGTATTTTTATTGCTTTTATATTTGCAACTCTATCAGCTCAGGTAGCAAGAAACATAACTATCCTTGAACATCTGCAGGGCAATACTTGCCTGTATTTGACAATCACAGGACTGGGAATGCCAACACTTACTTTCTCAAAAGCCAAGAAACTTTAACTGTCAGCAGAGCAAATAAAATAAGTCATACATGTGTGCTGGAGGAGTGGTATGTAAGGGAGAAATGGATATAGTGATTATAGATCATATTGGAAACAACCTGGATGCATGACTAACAGAATTTGTGACAACATTTCTACAGATATTATTTGTTACACTTTTCCCCCAGCATACAAGGCCAGCTAGAGAAGAAGAAAAATGAGGACTCAATACACAGTGTAGAAGAGACAGGAACATATCTTAATGTAATGCTGGAGAACTTTTTGTCCTCCACCAAACCAAAGTAAAGCCAGCCCTGCATCTGAGATGTTTGGCAAAGATGAAGCTACATAACCTGCAGCTGGGAGAAAGCCAACACATAGTGACAATTCTAGGAGAACAAAGACATTTGTTAGGCATTAATGGGATTACCATAATTTAACCAGCAGTAATAAAAGTTCAGACAGAAGATACCAATGCCCTGGGGGGAGTAGCAGTTGATCAAGTATTACAGTGTAGTAGTCACCAATATGTCTTGTGCATATCTGCATCACAGTATACAAAGGACAAGCTGCAATAATTTAACACAAATGAGCCCAAATTCCTTTAAAGAATTTAATGAAATCCTAGACAGTCACAAAGTAAAAAGTTCTGAAAGTAAATGGTGATGGATGAAAGAATAATTTAAGACAGAAAGAGAATGGTATATTTTCCACATTGCAGGATACCAAGCAATGGGATGTATCAAGGATTTAATCTGAGGAATTTAGTAAAGATTTACTCTCCATTTCTGTGAACACAAAGAATCATAGGACTACTGATACTGCTTAGATGCCCAATTAAACATCAGGCTAGAAAACATAATCATACAGACATCTGGTGAGAAATTTGTAAGTACTCAGTAATGGTTTAAACCCTGTGTAACCATTGCTGATCTTTGACTAAAATGAAACAAGCCAGCTCTGAAGATTTTTAAACTGGCATCAACCACACCCATAAATACTTCAACCCCCCCACAGCCCTCTTCCATAAAATTGTTGTACAAAAATAGAGACTAGTTACAACCAGGCTGAAAAATCAGAACTTAGTGACATGTTTTCATAACTTTCAACTATAAAAATCTACAATTATTCCATGTACCCATTAGCTGCTGTTACTAGTTTTAAATATTTAAATTGCTCTCCAAAATAACAGTTACCTGAAGATAAATAACAGCATAACCGACAAGACACTGTATACCTTTTTCAAGAACAATTATTGCATATTTTAGGAATTAAACGCTTCCCTGTTTCTAAATATTTTTTTCCACATTGGTTATAACACAAAACTCTATATAGGCATAAACCATAGCTCTGATGTAAAATTAATTAGTTCATAAAATTCAGGTATGGTTTATTATTGCAGCTGAAGTGTCTGTCTAAAGGAAAATTAATATATTAAATACTTTTCCATAGAATAGTCTCCATAAACTAGAAATGTTTGAAATAAGCCTGATCCAAAGAAGATGTGAAGGAGGTGCTATTTTTAACATGAGAAGCAAATCATAGCTTCTAGTGTTTGACTTCCCAAATCCCTTTTAAGTTTCTCATTTAGTTTCAGATTGGTCTGTTTACTAGATCTTTTTCTCTAATAAACCTGTATTTTATATATTTGGTGTGTCTGTGACATGACTTTCTGATCTTTCTTAATTTGAGTCCAAACCAGTGAGGCATTTGGCAACCTGAAAATGAATTTAAATGATCCTTGCCTTCATTTATATGAGTATGGTAAATAAATACTTATGCCTTGAAAAAACAAGGCACTTAACTATGTGCATAATTTAATCACATCCCTGTTTCCTGAAATATAAACTCTCAACTACATGGAAAGGACCTGAGACTGTTTTCCCAATTCGCTTTTACCTATTTCTTTTGTTACTTTGACATTTATACAGGTACTGGAAAACATTCACTAAAAAGTTCAACACATGGACTTCATGGGGTGATTCACAGAGTGACAATGTAGTGCTGCTGTGGACACCTTGAAGAGACAAGTCTAGTGCATTTGCACAGCTCTGAGCAGCGGTGAGGGCAGATTACTGCAGATAATTGTGCATCTCTCCACACTGGGGAGTAGCAACCAAGTCCCCGGCCTGAATTTAGCTGCATACACAAGTTCTTGAGTTTCCTTCCACTGGTTGACTATTGTCAATGTTGAGGTACAAGCCTGTTTCCTCTCTGCAGTATCAGATCCTGGATTTCTTATTATGTTTGCAGTGCCTTGCTAGGGACGACCTGTCTGTGCCGCTTTCCTAATTTCCTTTCAAATGAGACTAATAGCAGCGTGCCTCTGAGGTGCAATAGAGGACATTCCTCTTTGTACAACGCTTAGATATTGTAAAAGCCTGATTTAATGTTGTCAGACCCAACAGAACCCATTCCCATTAACATTTGTGGTATCTTGGAACATAAGACAGGAAAATTCCTGTTCTCAGCCCCACTGCTGCTATTGCAAACTTTTCTGCATGTAGCTCTGCATGTAGACCTGCCAGTTAAGAGCAGGAAACAAGAGTATTTGTTTGTTGTCTGAGCCTCTACTATTTCTATTTCCAAAACTCATAGGAGACAGTGATCTGGCCAACAGTGTCTTTACAAAAAAATCTGCTACTGCAGGATTCCAAAATTAAAAAAAATATGACAATTTTCATTGTGATAAAGCGCTCAGATCTCCAACAGTAGTTTAGTCATGCCCGGGTTTTGTTACCTTCCAACACAGATGCATTAAGAGGTCTGTATCTGATCTAATACAATATTTGGAGAATATGATATGCTGGCAAAGAAGCAATTTTCTGCTAAGATTGATGCCAGACTATCAAATATTTAGATTATTAATCATTTTAGAAGTATACAACAGTACATATGCATCTGAAGTCAGAATTAAAGCATAAGTTATGCAAAGCACCATAGCTTGAAAAAATATATTGCCTACTCTTAAGAAAAAGAATAACCCTACACAATTTCAGAGACCTTTTTTTCTACAAACCTTAAAAAAAATCCGGACAAATTGCCAAGTTTACAAATATGCGCACACATTCCACATATGGATATGCTTTAGTAATCTTCTTTACAAACCTTTTAGGCTACACATGGCTCTAATAAATAACCCATTCACAAACAATATATTATCATCTAAAAAAAAAGGAAAAAACCCAAACCCTTTTCATATACAGCCCAACAGTTCTAGCCTTAACTTTCAACCCCCAGCTTCATGATCAATCATTACGTCAGTGTTCATTTTTCATGGTTTGGTGTTGAACAATAAATGGAAAGAAAATGACCGAAATAATTAATATTGTCTCTGACAATGAGCAAAGCTCAAGAAAGAGCTTGCGAGCGACAGCTGAGGACAGTCTGCCCTCTGTAAGCTGCAAATGTAATAAAATCTGAACTTTTTTTCTCTTTCTTTTTGAACAAAGTTCACATGGGCCAAACAGCATGATGGGAAGGCTCACATGTCAGTCTCTTTGTGTAAATAGTAAACAGCTGCAGTTAAATGTTTTACCCCTTGAAGGACAATACTTATTAGCTCAAGGTTAAGAGGCTTGCAGAAGGTCAGCCTAGCTACTGCAGAGCTGTGAAATATCATCCTTTGTCTATCTGCTGACATACAGTCAAGGGCTGAGTTATGCAATATGGACAATGCAAGCAAGCTTCATTGCTCAGAAGACGACAAGAAGCTGTGTTCCCCAACCCCCAAATTATTGGGGTAGTAACTACTTCTGACTGGTAAGACCCTTTCTCAGCCTTGATCCTGTGAGTTTTCTTCACTCACAAGTCTCACTGGATTCAGTTACCTCTATCACAAATGTGTGCTTCTCCTATACATGAGAGCCAGACAAAGAGCTTCTGTCTGTGTGGCCTGTTTTCTGTAGGGATGGATGCAAGCCAGGAGAAGAGGCAGAAGAGTCCCGGAGAAGACACGACCAAGTGGTGCAAGTTGTTCTTTTCCTGCGAGCAAGGTGGTGCTCTGTATCAATCCAATCTGCCTCGTAAGAGGGAAAGAGAGTAGTGCTAATGGCTGCTGGGCAATTATGACTTTCTGGATGTTTTTTCCAAACTGGGGTGCCCTTATGGGAGGCACTGACAAAGCCTTTCCATCCTATGGATGTGAAGCTGAAGCAGGAGACACTTGGCAGTGTGGTGCCGGGATGGAGGGAGGCGAGGGCCATAGGAGAGCAAGTGCTGAGGGCTGTTGTCTGAGCTGGGAGGTAACGGCATGTTCTTGACTTTTGTCTGCATTTCCTCCAAGTGTCGTGATGCAGGCAGGGGGGACAGAGAGGTGACACACTCCCCCAGCTTCCTCCATTTAAGTCTGAGCCTGATATATCTAGACAAAGCACAATAGATCATATTTGTTCATGGCCTGTGTTCTACTTCTACTAAATCACACATTAAAATAATAGGAAGGCATAATCTCTTTTTTTTCTTATTGTTATTATTTTTTGCTTACATTTAATGAGGACTTTGACTTCTCAGATTTGTTAGGGTTAACAAGAATATGCACCTTTTCCTTATGTAAGACTCAAAATTTTCATCTTCGTCTAAACATGCCCAATTTTTGCTTTCTTCTAGTACCAACACATTAGACATCCAGCCTATCCCAACATATGAAAGATGTATTTACCTTGGCAGAGGAACCTTTCTGAGTCTGACTGATGCCAGACCATAGACAGTACTGATTATTTCCCTTCTTGGTGGTATGCAAAAGTCTTTCATCAAAATTAACACCCAGTGCATTCAAATCCTGATATAATTTAGCTGAATGTGACCATGTTTTGTGTGGCTCTGTTTTCAGTCTGTATCATCTTTGTTTATCCAGTGCCTAAAAACAGAGTATACCTGCTTACGAAACTCAGTGTTCTTAAGGGTACAAAGACCATTTTGGCTTTCTGCAGGTTGTTGCCAACTACTCCAGTACTCATTTCATGTACAAGTGCTACTTTTTGATTGATAAAATATACCTCTGAATGCAGAAGGCAGGTACATAATAAAAGCAATAAATTAATAAAATTCTAAAAAAAAAATCTCAGCCATAAGTCTTCCTATCTCAGATCCTACTGCACAACACCATTTCCTAGTCAAAAGAAAAAGTAAAAATGTGGCATGAGCTGCCAACAGGTTTCAGTTCCCTTGGACTAACACCATCCTAACGCCCCTCATCTAAGAACATCTTGGGTTTAGACTGGTGTCCTAAGCACTGCAGCTGGTCTCATCTTTCTCCCAACAAAAAGCAGTGTCTAATCCAAACTGACTTCTAGCGAGTGAATCAAATGGATTTTTCTTAATGGGTGAGTAGTCCCGACCTCTTGCATAAGTTTGACAGGGATGATAAAGGACCTGCCTATTGCCAGCAGTTATAGCAAGTTCTCCTTTTCCTCCACAAAAAGAGGTTTTAAGGGTCTGGTCTCAAGTTCTGATTTTCATAAGTGGCATTGCAATAACTGTAGATAGTCTCCTATTGCTGGTCCCATCAGAAATAACTCCAGCAAACCCAGCAGCACTGAGCACTGCAGCACTTTACTGGAGTAAGGCTAGAAAGGAACTGGGCCCTCTGCTAGTTTGCAGAGCATGAGCTCACTGGTTTGGAGATGGAGAATAACATGCTGCCTGCAGCTAACAGCACCGAGCAGGTGGGCAGCCACATGTCGCACTAGCCTGCATTTCCAAGTGACCTTCACTAGCAGCCCCGTGCACAACATATTGCATTAATCCTTTCTGGAGGTCACAAAATCATGGCTAAGGGTGCTGCGGTACAGATCCAAGACAAACAGTTGCAAGTGCCTAGCCAGATGCAGACGGAAAAATGTGCTTTTCATGTAGCCTGTTCAGAAAACTGAATAATTTATTAGTGCATCACATGCTATTTTTCAAAACTATGCCACTTTGAAGGAATTAATATATTTTAAATTATAAGCAGGTCCTACTAACAAAGTGGATCAGAAATGCCAAAGCAGACAAACCATTGCGTGTCCGCCAGTTCCATGTCAAGTGACTTTGATTACATCATTGCCAATGGAGAGAAACAGCACATCACAGTAATGAAACAATTACTGCTGCTCAGTTCAAATATAGCTTGGTGCACTCAAACCTTGATATAAATGCCTTGAGGTAACCATTCCTGGAGTGCCCCCAGTACCTCCACCCAGCCCTGCGGTAACAGGCTATCAAAGGCTGCATAGCGGATTAATTCCAGTGGCTTTTCTGGAGTTGAGCGAGGCTGACAAATGAAATACAGTTTGCCTGTCTCAGTGAGGGTATTGTTTTCTGCACCATAATGCAGCACAGGTGTTGCAGGCCAGGAAAGAGACGCACTGGCAGAAGTGTGATAAGGAAACTCATGAAGGAAACCATGCCATGGAAAGTCGGGGAGAGAAGGCGAGGTAAAGGGTCTGCTGGCTCCCGTGGGTACTGCTGGGCCCTGGCATTCCCCCAAGACTCACAGCGTATCTCTAGGTACCATATGGTTTGAGGATGAACTTCCTGTGCTTCTAAGGGGTGGAAGAGAAGAAGGAAGTGTCTACGTACAAGGAGAATAATTGCTTCCCTCTTCCGCTCCTTCTCCCCCTGTGCCCCGAGCATCAACTTTACACCACCATAAGAACGAGGTGAGGTCTGATCTGCCAGGAGGCCTTTGTAGATAAAACAAACCTCGACTGAAATGCATGGGAAAGCAGAGAGTAAAAAGAAGACAGGATAGCAGCCTAAAAGCACATGGTGTATGTCACAACAGCAACAGTCTTGCTGGCGTTTCATGGTTAAATGGTCAGAGTTCAGAGGGCCTCAGATCACCAGAATTAGTTTTATTCTGGTTTCAAGAAGGATCTGTCCCATGTTTGAACCACACTGGTTTTGTAGTCATGCAGAAGTCTGTGCTTTTGTGGCCGTACATACAGTGACAGAAGATTTCTTACTATCTGCAGCTCAGCCTGCCTTATCATATAGCTTTTATTGCACAGAATCATGTAAAAAAATCTGACAGTCCTCACCAAAAAATATTACAGTACATGATAAGCATCATTTGTGATTGGAGCAGGATAAGAACAATTGAGGCAATTTCGTTGTGATGTATCACATTCCGCAGAATGTAAGGATCTGTATTATTTTCATTAAGTTAGTTAAAATTCAATAAAATTTTCAGTAACAAAGGCAGGACACTGAATAAAAAAGAAAAAAAAAAGTAAAGATGAAAGGTCTTGAAGCTTGCAAAAGCACTAGCCTATGAAAACTCCACCTAGAGACAGATTTTCACACACTGCTGCCAAAAATAGCAGCACAATATAGGCTCAATTGTGGCAGTGGCGTGGGTAACAAAGACACTCAGTACACGCACAGGTTGATACATTGCTCCCTACCCTCATTATACCCGTAGCCTCCATATTCCACATGCGACTCCAGACAATATTTTTTCATTAGCAATCTGGATATGGTTACACAGAGAGCTTTAGCCATGTGCTAATGAAAAACAAAGAAACCCTGCTGGTGGTCAAAAGTAAACTGGTTCTCAGGAAATTAGAAATTATATGCAGCAGTGTCTGTGTCACATGCTTGTCTAACTTCTCGGAAGAAATTTCTTATTGACAAGCACAGGTGTAGCTGTTTCTTGTGTGGTCATTTTTTTTGACACCAGGGCCAGAATCTTACTCAGAATGTTGTTATTAGTCTCTAGCTTGGGCTGAACTGGCAGGATCTGGCCCTTACTCTAGGACAAATGTCCCTGTTTGAAGTGATGATCATTCATTCCTTTATTTCTGTAGGTAACCTGAAATGTGGAATGACAATTTAAAAACCCTATCTCAATGAATACATTCAATCAAATTACCTTAAACTCAAAACTAATAAAATTATCTTTAACAAATTGTATCTCATAAAAAAGGTTATATCATTTTGCATATTTTGATTCAGAACTAGCGTTTCAATCTCAAAGTCTGAACTCGTCTTTTCACAAAAGCTACAGTAGGATAGCTCAGCTATTTTGGTGTGCTTGCAGTGTCACAGGAGGTGATTTTTCTGGGTCAGATTTTTAGAGCTGTTCAAATGCTTAATTTCCAATGAAATCCACCTTTAAAAAGCTGGCCCATTTTTTTTCCAAATTAAAGTAGGAAAAGGAAAAAAGAAAAAGAGCGAAGCTTATTTGAGAAGTGTTTAAATTGCAAATGAAACATGGTAATGCAGACTACAGATCTCTTCCTCTTCTCTTCAGCTGCTGTATTCCAGCTTTCTCCCCTAGGTGACAACCTCAGCCTCTGGGCTGGTCCCCAATTTCCTCTGAGCAGGACCTCTGAGCTCAAGCTTTCTCTGGTGCACTGGGTTACACTCACACCACTTGCCTACCTCTCCAGTTAAGAAGTTGGTTTTGGAATTCACATTAGCAAAGATGCGACTGCATGTCTTCTGTGTGGCATACTTAAATATACATGTCCCAATAAGTCTTTTGCTTTGCTTTTACATTAATATAAGTCAGAGGATTTCTTTAAAGTATCACCAGAGTCAGTCAAGGGTAAGAGGAGTTAAGTTTTTCATCTGTATCTGGTACAAAACAGGTTCTGTATCAGACCAGGGAAGACAGACTCATAGAAAAGACAGTGCAGTGAATCCATAAAGCATTTTCAGTTTTAGTTTTTCAGTTTAGTTCTTTTTGTCTGTCAGCTCTTCTAAGAGCCAAACCAAGCCCTTTCCATTGATATCTATGCAATTTCTTGCAGAAATCAAAGTAAATCTATGGCCCACAAGGACAATTGTAATCTGAAGGGCATTTTCCAGCATATTCCCATTAATATATCTGTGAACAGTTATTCAAACTTTATGATGTCAAACTGATGAAAGGAAATCCCGCTTCCTACTTGATTTTCTAAATATTTTTGTTCAGAGCATTTTACGGCAAGGCAGCATTTCTAAGCTGGATGCATGTAAACTTTTAAGCACAAGTGATTAAAAAATTAACACTTATTTTTATATTAATTTCCT
>NW_010178283.1:0-4313 GCF_000695765.1 Mesitornis unicolor | reverse complement strand
CCCTTCCTCCTCCCTTTCTTTGTCCTCATGTTTTTCTGATTATTTGGGAGACTAAACATAAAGGATTTTTATAGAATCATTGGATATGTCACTGTATTGTTGGCAAAAGCTATATTGAAAAGAACTTTGAAAAATAACTTCTTTCCAGCAGATTCAGCTTTCCAAATTCCAAATGTTCGCATCTCTATTTACTGTTACTTTAAATAGCTTCATTGCTGTGGATGGCTGATGAGCTTCCCAGATGGAATATAACACTTCATGTAGCTCTTGAGGTGCTCCTTTTGCTCTTTATGAAGAACAAAGGAAGAAAAATACCTTTCAACTTGTAGGATTTTATAAAAAATAACTGTTCAGAAAATGGAAATATTTTCAGACAAACTGACCAGCTGAAGATTTTTGGCTGTAAAATAGTTGGTTTGCTTCGATGAAAGTTTTTAATTAAAGATCAGACTATTTTTGTGCACAAAGAAAAGTAGCAGCCTGACAGTACCTGATGGATTAAGTAAGTGCATAGTATGCTCTGTTGTTTCACTGCTTTTTCTTAAACCACTTAAAGCACAGCTGCTGCATGCCTGTCCTTGCAAACATATTCTTTTCAATCTTAAACAGCAAAGAAAAAAAAAGAAAAGTCATGTTTCTCCTGTATACCAGCAGCTTTTGATTGAAGAACTAGAAAAATAATTTGTCATTGCAGCTTTGGCTACAATGGAAAGACTCACAGAAGTCCAGCCTGTGATTCCACCTCACATAATAAGGGCCCTCCTTTCGCAAACTGGATCTTTGGGTAGATTTTATTTGGAGCATTCCAAAGATTTCCTGAAATTCTTGAACAAATTTAAAAGTGAGAAGTGAAGAACTGCATCAAGGTGGAGTGTTTGTCCTTTAGTTCAGATAGAGCAACTAAGTCAGAAAGATGTCGTTGGGCTAAAGGCTGTGTTTAAGTGTCATGGTTAAACGGCTTGCTCCAAAGACCATTGAAGTAAAAAAACCTCCCAGACCTCTTAGTGCCTTAAGTGCAGTTTGGAGCAGGACCCAGGCATGAGGAAAAAACACTAGAGTTGCAGACTAATTTTCTGTTCACATTTGGGATTAAACTCTGCTCCGTATGACACTGCTAAAGTTAGAGGCTACCACAGAGATGGGAAAGCAAGGCAGATTAGAGGGACTTATTTTTATTTCATTTGTTCGTAGCACAGTCTGCAAGACAACAGAAAGGGGAAACAACTTTGTCTTTATTATTATGGCTGAGCTGCATGTAATAAATTATGGAAGAAAAAAAGACTGAGGGATAATTGACTGAAAAAACAAATGTCAGTTAAAGTAAACACAGCAGTTTCCACTGAACCTATTTGTAAAAATGTCAGAGGAGTTGAGTTGTTTTCCTTCACAATATTTGTGCTGGTATAAAGGGACTGTGGTTTAATTAAATTTCTCCACAGAGACTAGGTATTCCACTAGATGTCACTTTGAGACTTTGCTAAGATGAAGGACAGCATCCTGATGAAGGGATGCAGCATCCCCCACCACAAAGCAGAGGGGCTGAGAGCTGTCTTGCAGCAGGAGCCCCCAGTCAGGAATGTCATATTGGCGTGTATTAAGAACAATGAGACTGAGTACAGATACATGACCACCTGCCAGGAGAAGAGCTGCTATCTAGAAATGTGCACTAGCAAAGATAATTCAGCCAGAAGAAACTTTTGGCACTGCTCTCAAGGGAAGGAGTGAGGAGACTGCTGTCTTTGCCAACAATCCGCCCTGTGCTCCCTGCAGTGACCCAGGGAGATCAGAGTCAGGCTTGGTAGGAAGTGATGTGGCTCTTGGGCAGCTCCCCTGTGGTTTCAGGAGAGATGTGGTGGATCCAAGCAAAGTGTTGATCCAGCAACTGCCTCAGACATCTCTTCTCCCTCATCAACAGAAACAACGTACTGGCCCTGATCTGGACATTTCTTCCCAGAGCACGTGACAGGCAATACAAAGCAAATTAAAACCATCTCCAAAAAAGGGAAGTCTGAACCTTGTTTTGGAACTGCCTTGTTCTTTTGGCAATCAATTGTTATTTGATACACCAAACAAAGGATGTCAAGGTTTCTCTAAATATCATATACTGAATATTGAGTAACAATAAGGAAAGTAAAATATAGCATGCTTGTTCTTTTAAAGGTAGGTGAAAAGTGAATGACATGTCTCGGTTCCCAGTAAGGCAATAAAAGAGTCATCACAGTGGCAGAACCCTGCCTTTTTTAGCTCACTTTAAAGAGGCTTAATATTAATCAAAAAAGGGATAGCAAACCAAAACAAAGCTCAGTTCATATCCTCTAACAATGTTGGCACACAGATGTCTCTGCATGGAGCAAGACCTTGTGTTTGCACCTACACTCAGCTGTGATAATCACACAGAATAGGCCGCTGGGACAGAAAAATCCAGGAAATGTTAAAAAAAATAGACAAAGAAAAAGGCAAAAAGCACAAAGAATTATGTCTGTGCATTAAATACGCTTTACCACATCTACTGCCAAGGGTGCCTGTCCAAAGCTCCAGCAAGCTGCATACTGTTTGTGTTGTCAACAAGCAGCAGCTTTTGTACCTATGCCTGTTTGTTTAATAAATATATGAAAACAATGGAGCTCAATTAAAAGTAGATTAGCCACACATGTACCAAAGGAATGTGTACTTAACTGACTATGGTGAATCTGGCTCAGATTCAATCCCCTGGAGAGGCTGCTCTGGCATGTCTGCCGAGGCCTTACTGGTAACCTATCTAGGCACAGCAGTGGTTATAGCTCCTGTAGAATATATTAAATGGATCGGATAATAACTATTGGGCAGATGTTGTAACAGCAGAAGTTTGCTGCAAATGCGCAGATGGGGCGGCATATTATCCTGGGAAGGGAACCATGAGTTGATGGGTTCATTTCCATTATTGCTTGGCAACGAAACACATGCGTCACGGGATAGGCTGGAAAACCCCTTTCAAGGAACCAGAATGAAAGCTTACACAGGGAGGTGTTTTATAAAGGAATTCTGTCAGCAGTGCAAGCCTATGGAGAGAATGTCCAAGGAAGTTTTTACTTCTGATAATATTAATGACAAGAAAAGCAAGTGCAAGCAAGCAAAACAGCAAGCTATGATAGTGTATCTGAAAAACTATAGAATTAAATACATCTCCTGCCAAAGACTTCAGGTCCTCAGTAACAATGAGTCCTTCTAAGCAGTAATCTGAAGTAGAGCTTTGTCCAACCCAGCCTCTTTGATCTAAGCAATTATTTCAGTCAGAATGTTCTAAATTAAAGATTTTAAAATACATCCGAGCTTTATGCTGACTTCGATCAACATCTTTCCATAGTGATTTAT
Organism: Mesitornis unicolor; assembly: GCF_000695765.1. Taxonomy (NCBI): domain Eukaryota; kingdom Metazoa; phylum Chordata; class Aves; order Mesitornithiformes; family Mesitornithidae; genus Mesitornis; species Mesitornis unicolor. The sequence continues at coordinate 962 of NW_010178283.1, read as the reverse complement.
GGAAGTCTGATTTAGCATTAGCAACTACTGGTTTGACATAGGCAAAAGTCACTTCAGTGATTTTATTTTTTCAGATTCTCTTGTGAAGAGCTTAGAAATATGACACTTTCTTTTTTTTTTTAATCAAATATATGAAAGAATATTCAGATTATTTTCTAAGTATTTTACTCCTCAAACCCACAACTTTTGTTACTTAGAAATATATGATTAGGACAATAATTTCAGCTACACACTAATATAAAAATTACAGAAACTGTATATGAATTAGATAATAATCTCACAAAAAGTTTTTCCCTTTTTTTAAAAAAAGAAAGATTTCTTGAGGAGCTGACTTCACATGTGAAAAAGTTCTGTCAGCCAGTTAGTTGCTTTGCTGCTGCTTCTGGTGAGCACAGCTTCCTAAATGATCATGAGGCCACAGATTGGTGTGGCGCTGCAGAAGTCTTTCTGGTATATGACAGCTGCTTTGCTGGAAATTCCATACCATTTTTTGACAATAATATTACAACACATATCTGCAGCACTGTATTTGAAACACTCTACAAAGAACCAACGAACCAGTTCAGCAACTCTACCACAATAGTTTTTATTCGTTCACCCAGCTAAAGTAGATGAGTCAAGGAGAGGCAAGGGGATACTCCCCAAAACAACAATTCAGTGGTTGTTAGATGTATAATCAGAAACTCATACTACTGGTACCCTTTTCTAATTACTACAATAAATCCTCTTTTCTTATTCAGTTAATTTAACTCAACTCCAATATTTGATCTTAACTCAACTGCAATAAACACCAATAATTACCCAATATTTGTTTTAATAAGAGCTAATATAATTCTACCATTACCTATGATAAAAGTCCTGCAGGTTCTTTAGAGAAAGAAATAGAAGTTTTTTGAAAAAACAGCCAAAACCCCATTTTTCAAAGAAATGCTCAGTTATCACAGAATCACAGAATCACAGAA
>NW_010178282.1:0-29302 GCF_000695765.1 Mesitornis unicolor | reverse complement strand
CCCCCCCGCGCAGCGCCGGGCCGCGGAGACGGCCGAAGCGCGGCGTCTCGTCTGCCCTGTCGGGAGCAGCCAGGCCGCGTCGACATCACCGTTCGCTTTCCCATGTGTTCAGTGCGGGTTCCTCGCTTTCTCCTGCCCGGTGATCCTAGATGCCAAGTTGGGCTTAGCCCGTCCCCGTGCACCTTCTCCACACAACAGCAAAGTCTCATGGCTCTAGAGTGCGGGCTGTCCTGTCATAGCTATGGTTAATGCTGCAGTCGGGATGTATGTGACCTTGTCGCCCCTGATAAAGTGGAATTTCTTATATGGGCAAAACTGTATCCAGTAGCCACCAACCAGATTTTTGTATGGTTGCTTTTTTTGCTGCCCTGCGTAAAAAGGCCTTCATTAGCAGGAAGGAAAAAAACCCACAAAAACACCACCACCAAACTGTTAAATTTGTTCAGTTGTTATGCTAAATAACCTGTAGCTAAACACAGTTCTGTTGTCATGTTTGTCTGGGTTTGTACTTGGTTTTCATTTGCTTTATACTGCTCTTGCTCATCTTTCTTTGTATCTTTCCACATGAAGTGTCTTCCTTACCCTCTAGTGAATGTTTGGACAAAATGTATTGGGTTTTTTTTTCTTTAAGTAAAAGTTTTGTGAACCATATGTGAGCCACTTGTTTCCCAAACCAGATTGTGTAAACTTTATTATTTGCTATGTAAGCTGAATCAAGATTTAAAAGTGTCTTTGAAAATGAAAAAGTTCCTCCCAGCCTTCATAAGCTATCTTAATGGATCAGCACTTCATCTCTTCCTCCCAGCATCTGTGGTATTCTGTATTATAGGCCCTCAGATTGGCCCAGGTAAAATACAGGAGTAGGGCTGTAGTGGCCTCTTTTTTACACATTAGCTTAATATTTAGAATACTCCTTTAGCACAGGAGAAGGCTGAGGGGAAGCTTTTCTGTGCAAGGAAGACCAGAGCCCAGTTCTCTCACCTTCGCCCACCAGTCCCTTCTATTTACTTATTCCAGGCACATGAATATTTTCAATATTTTTGTTAGGAGAATGAGCATGGCCTATCACCTGATGGTTAGAGAAGTTAATAAAAAAGGTCTCCTTTGAAGTAGTACTGGGTGAGCTTACCCAGGCAATCCAGTGTTTTTCTTCAAATGCAGAGAATTTAATGAATGGTGTTTGCCACGATTTCCATAATTCTGGAATAGATTGTTTTAAAGCTTGTGTGAATTAACTTGACAAAAAAGACTTAGGTGCCAAAGAGCTATGAATGCTGATGTGCCTAACTCTCAGCTGCTTAGTCATTTAGTGAAGCCTATGTTTCTCACCACTGCATACAGTATAAGGAATGAGGTTGGTGTCTGATGTATGTGGATTACAAAAGCCAATACGTGAAGCAAGAAGCTGCCTGAGCTGAAGTACTGAGGGTGAAGGTGTAGTTCAAATGCCTTTCTTTACTAGGGCTTCCTTTGTCTCACATTGCTTAGTATTTAATTTCAAATCTTTTAAGAAGTTGTCTGTGGCCAATTAATTTGTTTTCTCTATCTGTTCTCTTCCTCTACTTATTTACATATGCTCCTGAACTGTTTTATACTTTCTGAAGAAAATATAAGAGAAAATTGAGATCTAAAGTGAATAATTAAGGCATGGCTGTCTGACCAGTTCACTTTTCATAGTTATTAATCAGTAATTGCTTTTACAAGTGTCTTTTTCTGATAATGAGATGAGAGAAAAGGCATCAGCAGCTCTGTTAATGTAATACACTCAAGTTTTCCTGTAATTCAAGTGAACCAACTTTCAAAACACTGAAGTCATGGCTTACCAGAAGCTTCAGCTTGCCAGAAACTCCAGTGTTACAGTCTTAAAAAGATTTTCTTTCTTTTTCCTCAGTGAAAACATTGTTTCTGTATTGCTTTGAGGTTGCAAGCTAATCAAATGCACATCTGTGTTTTCAATGCTTCATCCTCTACAAAGGCCTCACTTTGCTACAGCAGCAGCCTTAATAACTAAAGTCAAGATAGTGTGATCATTTGAGAAATACGTAGTGTCTGTGAAGTAAATAACTTCATTGGAGCATTGGAAAGAGGAAGGCCTACTGTATGGTTGTGGGGGGTGGTGGTGGTGTTTTGCCTTTTTTTTAAATCTTCACCTAGTCATCCATTGCCTACGGAAGCCACTGAACATTCATAGGCCTTTCTTTTTTGCTTTTTTTTAACCTTTTATTTTTTTTCTTCTCTGTATTACCTAACTTTCCCTTCCCCTGCAAGGAAGGTAACTTTGTCTCACGTGAGAGCATAGTCTTTCATTTACTGCCCAAATAACCACAAGACAAAGATGTTTTTGTTGGTTTAAATTGACTGTTTAAACATGTTTAAACTGACTGTTTAATACTTGTTGTAGAGCTCAACCCCAAAGCTTGACTCAAAATAAATTCTATTAAGTCCTGATTTTGACTGGAATTTGATACTGAAGCTGTCTTAGAGGTTGCAATTTTTATTTATTTCACATAATCTGTCTAAATTGAGCCTTTTCTGTCCATATGCACAAATGAAACTCTCATAATTTTGAATCTTCGTAGAATCACAGAATGGTTCAGATTGGAAGAGACCTTAAAGATCTTGTTCCTAAAAATAATTCCTCGTTCATTGCTTTGATCATAGAACAACTTTTTTGTTGTCGTTCATAGAATAAGCAGTTCATCTTTCCTTTCCAAGCCTTTCCTCATCCTACCTATCAGTTTCATCAGCTTCAAAGCCAGCTCATATGTTTTCAGGTACAGGAACCTCTGTGCTGCCTTTCATGCTTGGAAGAAGTACCCCATAAAGATGTGCAAAACTTCCTCATCTACCCTCAAAATCTGATAGCAGCATTATGCATGTGATGCCAAGCAGAGCACACAGAAAAATGACATCTTTTATCTCTTGTGCCTGAACTTTAAGGGCTTTTGCTGTTCATAACTGTGTAGAACTGAACTCGGGGAGACCAAGGTCCATGGTTAATGCTAGAAGGCACTGTTGTAATGCTGCCATTAGTAAGTCAATCCATCTCTAGGCTGATGAAAACCAGAATATTGAAAATAGAAGTTAAGTTTCCCAAATAATAGTAAGCAAGCTTTATTTTCTACCTGTTGGTTTTATTGTTTGTTTTTTTTTGTTTTTGATATGTATTACACTTTAGACTGAAAAACAAAATAAATTTTTGGACTAAGGATTGGTCCTTGTTTGAAGGATATTATGAATGCAATACTTAATTTTCTAAAAAACATGTTAACAAACTGTTAACCCTTCTGTAAATGGTAATGCAAACATCACTGATGTTCTCCAGTACTGAGGTACATAAAGTTATAACAGTATTTTCCAAAGGATTAGAAGTTTAAACCCCTACAGTTTTCTGAGCAGTAAAATACCTCACATTCTATTTTGCCGATGGTGATATACTTTATTTTTTTTGTATTCTAAGTAATGTGCAGCTACATCTTCAGTTCAAGGTATATTTAATATCACTCAGAAGTATAGTCTTTAGTCACGATAGCTACATATAAATGAGAAAATATGTGTAATTAATAGTGGTATAGCTTCGATGCACAGTAGTTTCTGTATATACTTCCATTTTCATTAGCTTATTTTTCCTTACAGAGGGAATTGATGTTTTGTTTCTATGTTTTCTGTTGCTCCTTCAAAGTTAATGAAAACTTTACTTCTGTAGTTATGTGTAATGTATTAGTTTTGTAATCTAAAAAAATGTACATAAATTTTGTAATCTAAAAAAAGTACATAAAAAACTACTTTAAACAAAGCATTATTTCTGAACATCTTGACCAGAAAAGCCACATTAGAGCCACATTTTTTTTTTAAACTGGACTCTTTATAGCCTTACAGTGATGACTTGGTCCAAGGAAGTTGACTTAAAGTTTAGGACAGTAACTTGGAAACAAAGTTTATGAGATATTTTGATTGCTCTGGGTGTAGTGGGGAGACGTAGGACAACCAAAGTGTTTGGTTTTAAGTCAAAGTATAAGAATGCTTTTCCTATGACTTTTTTGGCTTTTGAGTGTTTATTAAATGGTCTACACCACTGAACTTCACAACAGCATCATTCTTAAAACAAGGTAATTTAGAGGGTACTTTTCCCCAGATTACAGATGTTGAGAATAACTGCTGTGAAGAGAATTTTTAAGTAGTTTATCCAAAGGCACCTGGGAGAGCTTAAGGGAGACATGGGTTAAGCAAAATGCTTTAACATAGTCTCTCTCTGTTTCCCTAGCTTTGATGCAGTGTTTATGTAATTTACATAGCTCCCATAGTAAGTATTTTTTGAGTTGTTTTTTTTTTTGCATTAACATATCATGATACCTCTGTTCAGGTTAACTGTACTTCTTAAGAGACTTGCTCTGTTAGGAGTAAAGTCATGCACTTGGTGTTTCTTGGGGTGTTAATCGGTGTCCTAGAAAGTCTGAGAACTTGCTGGAAACATTACTTGTAGCCAATTGTGTCAAATGTAATCTGCAATACCCTGGATTTCATGACACTGCTTTGTGTAACTTACGAATTTGTATCTTGGCAGGAGAATGTGTCCCTTGCTGATATTTTGTCACTGCGGGATAGCTGTCTTACTGAGCAAGATATTTGGGCAATTTGCCTGGAGTGTTGCCATTCTCTGAAGAGCATTGCCCATTCTACAATCTTCCAGACACTCTGCATCACTCCTGACACTTTGGCTTTTAACACCAATGGCAATGTATGCTTCATGGAACAGCTCAGTGGTAAGTATTTGTGTTTCCAGGCCATTTGTTTTAGGACTACAGAAACTCATAGTGTGAGACTGCAGTAAAGCATTATATTCTATTCTTAAGACTTGTAGTTAAAATAAAACAAAAGCTTGTTTAGGAATGGGTGAGTGTAGGTCTGTATCGAAGTACATGTTCAGTTTTGTGATTGATGAACAAAGGCTTTTATGAATTCACTTATAAGATTCTTCCTAGATATTTTAAGACTTACCCAAGGGAATGTAATTTATGTCCATTTTAAACACTGTAGGTTATGTATTTGTGTATCTGTGTGCACAAGTCTCTACCTATCTATAGCACATTCTTGGTCTCTTCCAGTTTTCTCGTTTCATGGATATGTTCTATTTCTAGAGAAATCTGACATTCAATGTGTCTTGATGATTGTGGCCATAGAGAATGGAGCAATTCTAATGCATATTCACTGTTAGAAATGAAAACTCTCTCTTGAATAAAGGGTTATTTTTATTTTTTTAAAGGCGTGATTTTTAGACTCGGCAAATGTGGTGACTGATTGAGAAATTAATTTAAATACGCTAAACAACAGTATGTAGTAGCATGTGAGATATTCAGGTATTGTAGCAGATGAATGGGGGGATGCTTAACTTTAAAAAAAAAATTACTCCTGATTTCAGTACAGATAAAAAGCATGTTATTTTTGCTGTTCCCTCTTCACATGACCCATTTCAAGAGTCTTTCTCCTGAGCCTGTTAGGAATATTACAGAACAGAACAAAAAGAACCCAGCTCTTATTCTATAGTCCTTTTAAACTTATGTCGGCTTGTAACTAGAAGAACTGTTCTATTCTGTGTACACACTATTCAAGTCTTTGTTGTTTTCTTTAACCTAATTTATTTTTAAATCTGACAGAATAAGTGTTTATTATTTTAGTCATAATCTAGGTCAGAAAAAATTGAGTAACTTTGCAGCAAATTAATATTAGTTGCCTTCTTTAGAATTAAAGATAGTATTTCAAATAAGCATGTAACATCATAAAATGTAATTAATAAAGATGAAAATATATCTTCATAATTGTTGTGGTGTTTGTTTTGTGCTTGAATTCCTCAAATATATGTGGATCAACTTTTTTTTCCATGTTAATAATGTGGAATCAATTTGTTTTAAGAAGCTTGTCATAAGTTGAAATAATGAAAAAAAAAAAAAGCTGGCTTTGCATTTGTAAGGATATATGAAAGATTTGTTGAAGATAATAAATGTAGCAGATGAAAAATGCCCCTCAACTAAAATCTTTGCTTGCAGCTGGGAGAGAAAAAAAAATCAATTTCTTCTTAAATGTTTTAGTCTAATTGAATAGTTGGCAAACAGTTGATCCAGGAATTTGCTATGTTCAAGTGCTTAAATTGTGGGATAACAAATTCACAATTTGCAAAGCGAATGTGCAAAGATTTTTTTCACTGAAGTAATGTTAGTCTCTGAGGAAGAGACTTTTCATTAGTTCTCTCTAAAGAAAGTTGTGTTTTTCCTAGGAATGCAAAAAGTGATGTATATATTCTGTTTCACACACACCACTGTATCTTTGACTCTTTCTCTTCCCCTTTCCCTCAGATCTTGTTACTATTTGGTTAAAATATAGTTTGTTAGACAGACACTTGGGGAGGTTGTTCTTTTTGCTTCTCTATGGTTGTTGCCTATGGATTGATTATTCCAGAAGAAAATTATAACCTCTGGATTTGCTTGCCAGTGAGAGAAAATGAACAGCCTGTCACCTCTGCTTTAGCAGTGAGTTCTTCCTGCAGGTTCTGTGCTGCTAAAGTGACAAACATTCTACAGGATGTTCTGTGAAGGGCTCTAATATCTTCTTGTCTCTTCAAATCAAACAGATTTCCATTTTAAACATTATATTAAAAGAATACAGTGAGCTTTACCAGTGAGTGTCATATATTTGTACAGCCTTTAAAGTGTTGTATTGAAAGAAAAGGAAAAGGTAGTGGGAAGATGAAAAGAAAGCAGTAATCTGGGGTTGGGGAGAGGAGGGTACAGAACATATTCTGTCTGCTGGTTCCTTTCCCCTTCTGCCCTGCTCCTCTCTCCCCTCCTCAAATACCAGGAAAAAATATGGTAGGGGTAGAATGAAGAATTAGTTATGTGCCCCTCTTTCAGTGGGAAAGTAGAATCAGGAACTTTGTGCGGAACTGTAAATCAGTTAGTGACATCTGGAGAGTTAGCCATGCCAGGTAGCTGCAATACATATATGTATATATGGAAAAAAGTCCTTTTCAGTCCTTTCTACCATATAATTGAGTATAGTATCTTCATAATAAAACAGCTTTGCATTTCATTTCTAAAATACAAGCACAAAAGTTTTGTTAGAGCTAAAGCTATGAGTATGTTATGCTTTTGTGAACATACTTTTTCTTCCTGTTGAGAAGGGAAACTGAGCCTTTGCTTGTAAATGATCTCAGTCGTCCATTGGCTTCACAGAATGTTAGACTAGAAGAGTAGGTTTGAAGAGTAGGTTTTAAGTCAGACACTTTTATTTTTATACCCTGATGTTCTTTACTGGATTCATGTGACATCAGTACAGTGTGATACTACATGCATGCTTGGATGCAACATCAACATCAGTCTCTCTTAAAGTGTTCCTTTCTTCCTTTCACCTCTTTACTCAGAAGTGGCTGCTGCAGTAGCTCAGCTCTCTTCTGAGCAGAACATGGGTGGGGAATGTGCTTGCTCATATCTTATCACAATTAAACCAAACAGAAAGGTCAAGGTTCTGAGCCGACCTGTGAATGAGGAGGCAATTAGCTGTTCAGGGGTTTTTTTGCTGCTTGAACCTTTATTATCCCCTAGGTCTGAGTGGAAAATAGTGAATGGAGATGTCCTGTTAATCAGTTCAAACCCGCAAGACAGCTGAGCCACATCAGGTGGTAACTTGGTCCAATCATAAAGGTCTGAAGGCAAGAAGTGGTTAGGGATGCTAAATGTATTTTTTTTGGAGGTGCTTCATCTGTTTTGTTTCTTAGTAGGAAAAAATGTGATATCTTCTTGCAGAAAGTTTGGAAATAGCACTTGATTATACTTGCAGTACTAGAAACATGAATACATCACATATGAGTGAACCAAAATACTGCTATATACATAGTTTCTTTTTTATATTGGATATGAGTGTATCATTAAATTTGCATCATCAAATTGGTTCATTTTTTAAACAAGCAAGACTACTAATTTCTAATCTGACATATTTCCTTTTGTTTTTGAAGATGATCCAGAGGGTGCCTTTGTGCCACCAGAATTTGATGTCACCGGTAACACTTTTGAGGCAAGTTCATAAATATCTGTAAAATAGATAATTTTAATAATAATTTTAGTACTTCTGGCAGTACCAAATGCTTATCATTCTCAATGTATCATTTTAACACTTTTAATATTGTGAATAGTAGATTGTGCTGTTCAGGTATGTCTTGTGTAAATAAAAAGTAAACTTAAAATGCTATATTAATTTTCTGTATAAACATTTGCTCAGTAACTGTTAAAATATGAGAATCTGTTTTGACTGAATAATGTGTTGCCCTAAACCACAGCTGGTCTATATTATGTTCACTGGTATCCTTCACAGGTTACAGTTGTGTGTTTGGGGACTAACCATGAACATTTATGACTAAATATAAAATTTGTTTGCCATCTTCATCAATAAAATAATTCATGGAAGGGTAATCAGCAATTTTATCTTTGATTTAATGAAGAAACAAATGACTATCTGTTGCTTTGCAATGCACAAATGCTCTACATTGTTAAATTAAATTAGATTTAAATTGTTTATACTAATTCATTAGCCTCCCAAGTCAACCATCTCATTGCATGCTGAAGGAGTGTTTGCTTGCTTAATATCCTTTTCTTTAATACAATATTTTTTCCTGGCATGTATTCTTAGGTATTTCAAATGCTTTAATTAGCAACATGATCTATTCAAGGTATAAAAATGTATTCTGTTTGTTTATAGTTCAGTACAAATACCTTTTACTTTTTGTAGTTAGAACCTTCATAGTCATGTTTATATATCTCTATTTCCTCAGGAGAGAGAGGAGGAAAGGATAAGTGACCTTTGGAAGTGTGTAGTACTACAAGTAAGATGAGAACGATAAGATGGGAAGGTTATTGTTACAGAATAGGAAATAGTACAGTCTTTGAAGGTTAGAGATACAAGATTTTTCCCTGTTATGCTTTGTTAATGTAGTTATAGGGGCCAGCAGAGCTCTTGTGGTTTTTGTACTTGCTTTGCCTCTGCCCCGGCTGTTTTTCTGGGAGTCTTTGAGGACAAGGTGCCAGAGCACAGGTGGGGTTGGTTAGGAGGTGGCTAGTTTTGCATGTAAACTTGACAACTGTAGTAGTCTTTATATTCAGATGTGGTTGAAGAAAGCAACTCCCAAAGTCACTCAAAGGTAACTTTTTTTTCTTTCTTTGTTATACTTCTGAAACTGGACTTAAGATTTTACATAAATAATGTTCTCCATGCCTTGCCCCTTAATAAGCCTCTAAGACATGACACAGAAACACAAGATTTGTGAAATTATTTGCTCCTCTGGCAAACTTGCATTTCATTCCAACCCTTTATCCTTCTCTAGAAGTTGCTGAACTCTTATGCATATAGTAAATAGATACACTGAAAGAGAGTTGAAGACCACGGGAATGACACAAGGTGAAATGGGAATCTGGGAGGACTGTGGGAATTCTAAGTGACCTGAAATTTTAATTATATCTGATATACAAGGCCATTTTATCCCTCTCGGGTAAAACTTGTCAGTGTATAGCTTCATTATTTAACTTTTCTCTTTTGGCAGCACTTGCAAGCCTGTTAAGGCCCAGTGAATCCCAAAACCAAGCAGAGCACAAACAACTATCATACAGTCAGTGAAAGCTGTTTGAGTCAGGAGTGTATCTGAACATTGACCCTTTTTACTTTTATTTGCAATGTTCAATGAAGATACATGAAGGTACACATTTGTGTGGAAGGAAGTCAACATGCTCTGCTTTGTCTGTTGTGAAGTGGAGTAGGGGCTGGGTGCACCAATTTCTGTCCATTGATGCTATTTCTTCATCTAGCAAGTTGGGGTGCCTTGCAAAGCAGAGAGATCAGTCCTACAACAGTGTCCTGTTGCCTCAGCTGTTTCTCACTGACCTGGGGCAATGCACAAGACTGAAAAGCTGGGGCTTTCCCCTTTGGGGCAGAGATGTATTGTTTTACTCTGGCGTTTGTCTGCATTTTGACAGACAGCTATGAGATTCTGAGTATTTGTGGAACTTTCAGAGCTTTACCTCTTAGAGTTTGGTTGACTTTTAAGTACTTTACTGCCAGATCAACTTCTGCCAGGGATTCCACACTGTCCTTGGTTTGCTTTTACAGTTTCTAAGATCCTACAGTGTGTTAATCCTTATGTACTTGTTACAAGGGTTTTATAATATTGTAATCTTTCCAAGCTAGCTGTTTCCTTCCTTCAAGTTCTCTTTTTCAAAGGACTTTTGTCTATCCCCTCACCCACAGTTATAACCTTCTATTATGCAATAGCAGAATAACACTGGTTTATGTACAAGGACAACCTGGGCCCTTGTGCTTTCTCAGTATTGTGCGATTCTTTGTACTATACCAATAAGCTGCCCTTTTTACAGGGCCATTAAATCTTTTGTGTTACTGCTTGCTCCTTCCCTGTTAATGACCTTACTCAGTTGTTCTTTATTGAAGGAGTGTTCTTGTAGCTGCTGAGTATGCTTTGTTGAGAACAGTGCAAAGTAGTGCTTGTATTGAAACTGTCCTATCAATACAAAGAAAAATAATTAGTATAGGAACTACTAATTAAGTTCAGGATGATCTTTGGTGGCTGTTACTCCAGTGTCAAAGCTCAGCTGATTTAAAGTACTTATGTGAGCCAGGGGTTTCACGTGTTTCTAGTGTGGCCTATTTTGTTGCTTCTAAAATGGTAGCAAACAGTGAGGTTTGTACAGCTACTGAATGACTTCTTCCTCTTTAAACTCTATAAAAAAAAAAAAAGTCTCTCAAATAAAGCTACAGTTATTTCAACAAGAGATGTTTTGTTTCCTGCTTGGTGAATTACTGATCCAGGCCTCTAATGGAATTGTGACTCCAGTCTAATTAGTTACTAAACTTAGCTGGCACTCACAAGCACACAAGGGTAATAGACACAGGAAACAAATTGAAATGCATTACTGTCCTGGTGTCTGAAACAGCACTATTAAAAATTTCAGTTTCTAGTTGGAATCTCAAATAGCAAGAGATCTAAAGCTTCAGGACTGAAAAGTAATTGATTTCACAGGGTTTCTTTTAGACTTGTGACTTGTTTCCTGACCTGATCTCCATTTGTAAAGTGGGAATAACAACACCAACTTCAGTTACTGTTGAGAGTAGGAAGGTAAAAACTAGCCCTTCAGGGAGTTGTCAGCTTCAGTAGTAGATATAGAATAGACTTTTTGGAGAAAAAGATGTTAAGAAAGAAGTAGCTATGAAAGGGGCTTTTGGTGCTAACAGTGAAATGTGGCTGAGCTTTCAAACTAGTGACTTCTTTAGTGCTGCCACAGTTCCAAACTGTGGAAGGATTGCAGTTTCTGAGGGTCTCAAGAGATCTTGAAATGACTGACTGCATTGCAGTTGGAGCAGCATTTAATAGGGTGGTTCTGTTATGTTCTCTTCCTGGTGTAAGCATTGCCACAGTACAAGGGCAAAAATGGCAGCCAAGCAGGTACTGTTGGTCTCTAGGGCAGTGCTGGACTAAAGTGGAGAAACCACTGAGTATCTGTTCATGTTAATTCTTTTCCTCTAACTTTGCTATCTCCTTACAGACTTCTGTTACCATTGTGTGCTAGTAACTGCACTGTTAAGGATTAGTGCTGCAAAGAGAGAGGGGGGGAAACAGGAGAGAAACTTTAAAGTTATTATCTGTACTGTAACTCTAAAGAAGAGGTGGGTTTCTATACAGTACACTTATTATCATTTTCACTTTTATTCTTAATGCATATGCATGGCTGTGCTCAGTAAAAGGTTTCTGATGACTGAAGATGTTACTTGCATGCACTGATGGTAAGATCTCACTTTCTGCTTCTCTTCTAAGCTGGAAGATGTGTCAGCATTTGCTATAGCAAGCACTGACCACTTTTTTGTTCTCATTGAATCTTGAACTAGAAGTCAGTTGGAAACATCTTGAGTATAAAGACTACCCTCTAATTTTGTGTTGTTTTACTAATATGCTGCTGTAAAGAGCAGTATAGAATGTGAATTTTTCTGTTCTGTGAAAATATTGAGACTGAGATAAAAATGTGCGTATTTAAGTCTTCTATTAAAATATGCTTACTTGCCTTATCCTGGGCTTATCAAACATAAATAGGAATTCTAAATAGGAAGAGCTTTAATTTTTTTCTAAAGAAAATGGTTCCTATTTTATTTTCTTGCCCTGGGCAGTACAGTGCTAGACTTGTCAAATTTGACCAATGGGAGGCCCAACAGGAATAGTTAAATATTGGAGAGTTCATTAATAGACTTATTTCTATCACTACAATACAAGTTTGCCTCAGGTTAAAAACATTAGCTGTCTCAAACCAGTTTCAAATGGCTATTTGTCTGCATCACAAAACTGCCATTGAGTCTGACACAGAAGTTCATTGATGTAGAACCCCACATTTCTAAGATATGAGCTTTCAGTGAGAAGAAGGACCGATGTCTGCCATGTGTGAATTTGCATTTATAATCCTTTAATAATGTGGCTATTCATATTTTGCCTGTTCTAGTGAACCTCTATAACAGAGATCAGTGCATTTTCAGTCTTCTCTGCCCATTTTTTTAATATCTAAAGCAGACTGGATAATGCTTCTGTTTAATTACTTCTGTTATTTAGAAGTGATGAAATGCAGTAGTTCAGAAACCTCAGTATGCAGCAGGATTAAAGCCTTTCAGAAACAGAAGAACTGAAGAACTGATACAGAGTTGAATACTGACTTGAAGGGAAAGGGGAAATATGGGACAGAGAATATGAAGAAAGTGAAATTCACACTTCTTTCTGTTTTCTCATCTAGAACTTGTCTTTGCATTTTGCTATCACGGCAGGAGTGAGATATGCTGATCTCTCACCTGGGAGAGAATCAGATCCAGAAAAGGTTGAACACTGCCTCTCTCTCTGCTAGAACATGACAGCTGTCTACTTGCAGCTCTCAGTGGGTTATAGTTGATTTATATTATTAAGGAAAGTTGAAGTGTTTCAACAACCTTAAAAATAAACAATTCTACACAAAGTGGTGTAACCAGTGCAAATAGAAAAGACAAGCTAAAATGTCTTTTGGATTTTTTGTGGTTTTTTTAAACTAAATAATTAAGATTCATATGATTTATTCCTATGTAATGTGATGAGGCAGTTGGATTGATATATACCATATACATATAAATATTTTATATGCATATAAATTTATGGGTTTAAATGCTAGATGAACCTACTGTTCTAGGGAACAGATAAAGAAAGAAAGGTTCAGTGAATATATGTGTTGGTGCTACTGAAGAAAACTGAGCTGACAGTTTGGTGCTGCAATGTTTCTCAACAGCTGATCATTACTGAGCTAGTGCTCAGGTCTCAGCTCTTGATGCTTCTCTAAATATGAAAGCCTTAATCTTTCTCCTGAATCAAAACAGCAGAAGGTATAAAGGAAGTCCTGCCTCTGCCACTTCCCTGGTCTTTTAAATCAGTAGCAATGAATGCTGTGAGATCACCTGTACTGTTCTTTTCTTTCTTTAGTTCTTGGTGCTGGAGGAAAGAAAAAAAAAAAAAAGCAAAACCAAAAACCCCTCTAGGAGAACATGTAAGAAGTTTTCATCTGATAGCGGAAATAAGTCATTTGAAGCACCTAGTGCCTTTCTCTTTGAGTTCTGCTTCCCTTGATTTTATGTAGCCTCCTCTTGATACTAATTCTATGTAACAGCAGCAGGGCTTGTCATCAGCAGATTGTAACTTATCTCCTCTTGTAGTCTAAACCATTCTGTCTTCTGAATGTTATTTAAAGCTGTCTTCAGTGACAAAAATAAATGACTTTTATTTGGTTACCTATGCCTCTACTGTGTTATAGAAGAGGAAATTAATTTCTCCTGCTCTCGCTTTTACATTGTCAGCCCAATTGAGGTTCCATTCAGGAGCTTAGTACTGAGCAAATATAATTGGTTAGTTGCTTTACACAAAGAGCTAACTAAAGGAAGAATGAGGCCAAAAGGACTTCTTTTTATAGGTCTTGTTTCTTTTAATATCTAGAATATCTTACAGTTTATAATTTGTTACCTACAGCTTGTTGCTTAGTTGCGAAGTTGGATTTGCAAAGTTGTTATATTGGTCTATTCTAGATGGCTTTTTGAGCATATTGCCGGTATTTTTACAGGTTTGCCTCTAAATCTGAAACACAACTTTTCAGACTGACTTCTATTTTTATCAGGAATAGTCTGTCTCTTAGGCAGAAAAGTGTCCTCAGAAGAGAAATAACTGACTGTATAGGTAACCTGATCAATGAAAATACTTAGTATTTTAGGTTTCTTCTTCCTTACTTGGCTAATAGGTTCTTATAAAAAGGCATTATTAAAGCTAAGATATATATTTTCCTTAAGATTGCAGAAAATTATACTCTGATGTACAAAAGCTTTTTAACATAAGCTTATTTTAAGATTTTTTTGTTTTGTGAGGATTGGGAGTGAAAAGATAATTTGGTGCTCTGTCTTAAAATAGTTGGTTCTTGGGATGGCTGAAGTTGACTCTTTTAGAAGCCTGAGAAGCTGTATTGGATAAATTTGCAGATAGTTCCCATCATGAGCAAAAATCTATGGAAAAGAGGACAGATTGTTTTCTCCATTGCTTGCACAATGTCATAAAACTTGAGGCTCCTTAATCTTAAAGATGCACAAATGTTTTGGGAACAGTTGTTTATCTCCAGCCTTTTCCACAGAAACTCTTCTGAATAGAACTGATACTTTCCTAGATGTGGATGAAGTTGTCTTCCTCAGTCCTAGTAGAATTATCTGTCAGTTTCTAGTGCTGCCTATCCAAACTCTTTTCTTCGACAGATCCATCATTATACTGGTCTTACTGGCAAAACTTAATAATTTTCTACTACACTTTCTGCTTATTTCCATCACTGACTTTTCAGAATGTTCAAAAATGCTTTTGAAATGTAAGTCTGAATCCTTAAAGGCAACGTGAAGTCCTCCAGCAAAATTATTCCTTGTCATTACTTGATATCAAGAGATTTCTCATTAATTAATTTTACGTCTGTTTTACATGGATATTCAGGTCACTAAAAGATTCAAAATAATTTCTAGACTGAATCTGTAGACTTTATACTCCCTGGAACAATGACAAACAATTCATTTTAGCCATTTGTGTGAACTGAAAATAGAGCCACTTCACCAGTATATGAGAACATTCATAAATACCCCCTTCTTTTTTGAAAGGTTCAGGAACTGACTGACTTAGAGGTAGATGGCAGAACAGATGACTTCCTAATCTGCAGATAAAATTTTAAGTCTAGTCCAGTTTTCACTGTGAATTAAATGGTTGTAGAGTTATTAGGTTGCTTGAGATTTAGTCAACAGAGCCGTCAGAATTAAGCCAAAACTGTTGTCACACATCATTCTCCTTAGTTACAGCATTTCAAAAATAGCATCAAAGGACAATTGAGAACATGTTTTTGAAGCTAAGGATCTTGTCTCCTGGGAAATGCATTGCAAGTGACTTAGGCTTTCCTAGATGACCACTGGAGCAAGTTTCAGAATAGAATAGAATATTTCAGTTAGAATGGACCTACAATGATCATCTAGTCCAACTGCCTGACCAATGCAGGGCTGACCATAAGTTAAAGCATATCGTTAAAGGCATTGTCTAAATGCCTCAAACACTGACAGGCTTGGGGCATTGACCACCTCTGTAGGAAGCCTGTTCCAGTGTTTGACCACACTCTCTGTGAAGAAATGCTTCCTAATGTCCAATCTAAACCTCCTGAGGCACAGCTTTGAACCATTCCCATGAGTCCTATCACTGATTACCAAGGAGAAGAGCTCAGCACCTCCCTTTCCATATCCACTTCTCAGGAATCTGTAGAGAGCAATGAGGTCACCCCTCAGCCTCCTTTTCTCCAAGCTAGACAAGCCCAAAATTTTAGTGGACTTGGTTTCTTCTCCCAAATAACAAGCAATAGGACTGGAGGAACTGGCCTCAAGTTGCATCAGGGAAGGTTTAGGTTAGATACTAGAAAAAAAGATTTCACTGAAGGGGTTATCATGCGTTAGAATGGGCTGCCTGGGGAAGTGGTCAAGTCACCATCCCTGGAGGTATTTAAAAGATGAGTAGATGAGGTGATAAGAGACATGGTTTAGTAGTGGACAGGTTATGGTTGGAAATGCCTCAAACACTGACAGGCTTGGGGCATTGACCACCTCTGTAGGAAGCCTGTTCCAGTGTTTGACCACACTCTCTGTGAAGAAATGCTTCCTAATGTCCAATCTAAACCTCCTGAGGCACAGCTTTGAACCATTCCCATGAGTCCTATCACTGATTACCAAGGAGAAGAGCTCAGCACCTCCCTTTCCATATCCACTTCTCAGGAATCTGTAGAGAGCAATGAGGTCACCCCTCAGCCTCCTTTTCTCCAAGCTAGACAAGCCCAAAATTTTAGTGGACTTGGTTTCTTCTCCCAAATAACAAGCAATAGGACTGGAGGAACTGGCCTCAAGTTGCATCAGGGAAGGTTTAGGTTAGATACTAGAAAAAAAGATTTCACTGAAGGGGTTATCATGCGTTAGAATGGGCTGCCTGGGGAAGTGGTCAAGTCACCATCCCTGGAGGTATTTAAAAGATGAGTAGATGAGGTGATAAGAGACATGGTTTAGTAGTGGACAGGTTATGGTTGGACTCAATGATCTTAAAGGTCTTTTCCAACCATATGATTCTGAAGTCCTTAACCGCTCCTCATAGGATGTTCCTTCCAGCCCTTTCATCAGCTTTGTTGCCCTTCTCTGGACTCATTCAAGGACCTTCACATACTTCTTAAATGGTGGGGCCCAGAATTGCACATTCTACTCAGGGTGAGGCTGCACCAACATTAAATACAGGAGGATAATCACCTCTTTTGGCCAGCTGGTTATGCTGTGTTTGATGCACCCCAAACAAGTATAAACTTATATACATACTTCAGGATTCTGGAACTTTTGAGTCCTTTTACCAAGTTTTAAAAAACCCAAACCAAAAGAAAACTACACTTTCACCACTGTCCCCTCCCCCCCGACAAACAAAAGACCTAACTCTTCCTTTCGTTTCATTATCATGGCAACAGGTGTTGCCTTTTTACTTGGGGATGCTGATCTAATCGTATTTTTAAGAAGCACGTGAATGAAATATGTTACATTTTCCTTGTATTTTTTTTTTGTTTGTGGGCTATTCAGTTCAAGGCCTATCACATTATATGTGATTTCTCTGTCTGAATAGAGAAGAAGGATCAAGACTTGCTTCTATGAAAAAAATCAAACTAAAAAAAACAAAACCAGCCCCCAATCCCTCCCCCTCAAAAAAACTCCAACCACAAATCCTTCCTGTTTACCCACTCCTGTTTACATTCCTGATATATGCAATGAGAGCTACCTACTTGTTTGCTATTTCAGTCACCTACAGCTGTTTTGTGAAAACTGGTGGTTTGAATATGGTCTTAACGAGACATTATGCAGTGGGATAAGTTCAGAAGTATTTGGCCAGGTTTTCACATTTGCAGTTCTATGTGTGTTCCTTGGAGAAAAAAATTAGAAAAAATTTACATAGATTATTACTTCAAAGAAGAGTGAACTGATAACTGTACAGCAACAAATATTTCACATATCAGGAGTCCTGATGCCATTGATTCATGGCATGGTAAAGAAACTGGGATGCTATTTCAGTTTATTAGTCCTTAGTGTTCTTAACTGGAAGTGTTGTGCTTCAGTTCTTTAGCTCCAAAATTTGAAATAAGCAATCCCCAACACAGGATTGTGTGAATTCATTGCTCAGCTCAAAGAATTACAGTTGTTACCAGTAGGCAACTTCTCTTAGGTTTAAGATAAAAATAACATACTCTTTTTTTTTTTTTTTTTACAAAGTAACTTCAGTAACTACAAATAACATCATATTTGTGATACAATGGAAAAAAAAATCTTATATAGTTAAGAGAAGACAGAGCTACTCTGCTCAATATGCATATAACTTTCCCAGTTCTCATTTTTTGATGCCTACAGGGAATAAATTGTTAGTTTAATTGATACATGAATTACCTATGGCAGGTAACTTGAAAGTAAGGAGTTAATGGCTGATCAATCAAAAGAAGAGTTGTGACACATGAAGCTCAGTTTCAAAGGGAGCTTAAAAAAAAAAAAACAAACCTGTGTTCATGAAGCTTTAGAGAAAAATGTGTCTAACTTTTGCTGTCTAACCTCTGAGATCTCCAGCAGTTTTATTGCAATGTTCTCCCTTACCTGTCATAATTATGCTTCTGCAGTCTTGCAGAAGAGGAGTCAATTGGTGTGCTATTCATCCATGTTGGGGTGCTGATCTTTGTGATTAATGGAGCCTGAAAATGGGGTGGAAGTGTAAGAAACCTGTTCTTAATTTGTGTCCTCACCCTGCAAATGCATGAGGTAATTTCATGCACGTAGCATGGTTTCAGTTTAGTCAGGCTTCTGTGTATGTTCATCTTCATGTGACTTCTAAAAATGAAATGAACATTTACAAAGGCGGCTGCCAGTGGCTTATGATATATCTTAGTCTTGACTATGGTAGTTAAGGTAATAGGCACTTGAAACTATAGTGAGGTCCAGTTGAAAAGTTTATATTTTCTGACTGTCTTTCCACACACAACCCCTGCCGCTACTTTCGCTCTGGATATAGCTCTGGATTGACAGTATTGTTTCTCAAATTAATAACTGCAATATATATTGACAATTTAGTCTACGGAGAGCAAACACCTGTGTTTTACATAGCCATATGGAAAGTCAAAACATATGGCTGCTAAAACAAAGTGTTTGCTGATAGCATGGAGACTGCTACAAACCTATTGTATGATGTATTCTTTTAAACAAATATATATTCTTTGACAGGAGATACATAAAAAAAAAAGTAACAACAACAACAAAATCTGGAGAGGTTTGCATACAGCAGCATAAGGAGGTGGTTAGAAAAAAAGTCAAAAAGTATACAAAAAGTTAACAAAAGTCTGAAAAACTAGCAAATTTTTTTTCCAAATGTATCCAAACACAGAAATGCTGCCAAAAGTCTGCAGTGATTGCAGATGAACAAGATACAAAAGAAGATTCCAAAGAATGCCATAGCAGGAAAACCATTTAATATTTTTAACCCATTTTCATCTTGTAGGACCTTCAGGAGGTTCTTACATTGCAACTCTTCTTTATGGGGAATTATCACGTAAGAGTGTCAGAATAGACTAGTGACCAAGTTGACAAAATTAGCAGTAAAATTTCCAAGATGAGATGGTGAAACAGCATTCATAAAAAAAAAAACACCACCACAATTACTTGGAATAATGTTCTTTAGCCTGGAAGAGGATTCTCTGAGGGACAGGTTATGCTAGGAATCTGTGAAGTATGCAGTGGCAGCAGCCATAGAGTATTTGCCAGCCCTCATAAATGAAGAACTTGGTGGCAACAGTGAGATGAACACAGGTGGACTCAGATAAGATGAAACACTTCTTTGTTAAGCAGTAAGTTGTGGAAATGCTTCCTACAAAACATAAATGCAAAAAGGTTGTGTGTTGATGAAGCTTAGACAAATTAGTGGTGATAAAACAGTAGTCATGAGCCATTACAGGCAAGAAACCCACAAGTACAAAAAAGTGAGATTAGAGTGATGTACTAGGGTAGAGTTCCTTAGTAGTGATATAGAGGTCACAAGAAACCAAAACATAGTAAAATGTAGGAACTAGTCAACCTTCAGTCATAGTATATGTGATACATGCTCTTTCCAAGTGCATTTAGGTTTTACTTGGTTTACTTCCCCTTGCAGCATTGCTTTTTAGATTATTTTTTCCAGTGCCTTACAAGAAAGCTGGAGAGGGACTTTTTTTACAAGGGCATGTTGTGATAGAATGAGGGATAATGGTTTCAAACTGAAAGAGGGTAAATTTAGATTAGATGTTAGGAAGAAATTCTCTACTCTGAGAATAGTGAGACGCTGGAAGAGGTTGCCCAGAGAAGTTGTGAATGCCTCCTCCCTGGAAGTGTTCAAGGCCAGCTTGGATGGGGCTTTGAGCAACCTGGTGCAGTGGAAGGTGTCCCTGCCCATGGCAGAGGGGTTAGACTGAGTCATCTTATAGAATCATAGAATGGTTTGGGTTGAAAGGGACCTTAAAGATCATCTAGTCCAACCCCAGTCTTTAAGATCCTTTCCAACCCAAACCATTCTATGATTGTATCTGTCAAGTCTTACTTGTATTTTGTGATGTAAACTGATCACCTGACGTTCACCTAAGCACATATTAAAACGTCAAGGCTTTCATATATTTGTTAGGTAAATTGAAAGGCAATTTGAAAGTTGAAATACCTGCAGACTAATTATCTATACATCCAGAGTGCCAAATGAATTAAAAGCTAATATTTAATAAAGTACCTTCCAGTAATTACAGTTATTGCAGAAAGGCATTTAGTCCCTTTGTAGTGAAAGAAAGTATTAAAAATAATAGGCCTATTTTCCTTTCATTTTGTTGCTGAAGAATGTTACTGTCTGATTTTCTTTTGGATAAAAGTAGAGTGCTTTAGAGTGAGTACACTGAAAAAAGACATAGGTAAATATTAAATGTTTTCTGCCAGTAGTAATTTGCTCAAGCATTAGCTTGAATTTATTTATAAAACTTCAAGTTTTATAACAGCACTGAAGTTTTCATTTACAGAATGCTTTAAATACCTTGAATTGTGAAAGACCAGAAACATCTGTATATGTGCAGCAATCTCAACTTAAAAAAAAAAAAGAGAGAGAGAGAGGGGAAAAAAAAAAAAGAAAAAACTGCAAGGTAAAATAAGGGTCAGCTATGAATGTCTAAACCAAGAATTGTCTTAGACTATTCCTGAAGCTTATCATTTAGTCAGAAATATTTTACAGGAAGTATTAGTTCTATTACGGTCTGTCATTTTCAGTTCTGCTGAAGACCTACATTTCTGAACTCAGTGATATCTCAATAGAAAATGTGAATGGTCATTATTCATAATTGCAATACGCTAAATGCTTATGCAGTCACTATTCAAAAGCTCTTTTGTCAGCTTTTTTCTGTAGTGTTTGTCTGCAAGTATGAGTGCCGACAGAAGCTTGGTTCTTTAGCCCTGCCAAAGAGTAACACAACAGAGCCTCTATCACACTGTGTAGGGTCAGAGCTTTTACTTCCTCTCCTGATCTTTTGATTTACAGATTTTAAAACTAGAGGAGGTCATTACTGTTCTGATTTCATTTCCTATAGTGTTAAATGGTCATAAAATGGCATGCAGCAAGCCAAGTAACTTTTGATTGGAACTGACAGGAGCCTTTTTGAATATATTTTACTCATGATATAAAATTTTAATGTTATGGCAGAAGCTGTCTTCTCCCTTGGTAAGTGCTTCCAATACTTAGCCTGAACATTTTACAAAATATGTACTCTCTTCACCTTTTGAATTTTTTTCTTGTCTTGTCTTTTTTATTCTCTAGTCTCAGAAGTTATCTTGATTTGAAGCTACTTGTATGATTATGACCTTCAAATTTTTCTCTGAAATACATGAGCTCCCTTAGCCTGTTGCTGAAAAGACGACTTTCAGGACCTCAAATCATACTTTTTACTTTTGTCAAAGGTTTTTTCTTCGTGTTGCCATTTTGATTTTTTTAAGGGCACATTATTTCCATTATGGCCTTCCCAGTGATGCAAACAGTTATGATTTTATCTACAGTTCTTGTTATGTTTGCTAACTTTGGGCTAAGAGTAAGTGTTCTCTCTGAGACCGAATCTGGAGATCCAGTTTCCTAATGTGACTTTCTTCTTTTCCTCCCATCGTGTTCCAAGCTGAAGCTGTAGTGCAATCTGGCTAGCACAGTCTGTGTATTTTATGTTGCAAGTTACATTTAATCTTTAACTTCAAAATATCTTCAAAAATTTTGAAGAAATTTGGGTTTTTTTTAATCTTTCTTGAAATGCATGCAATTTAACAGCTATTAATATTATTATCCTTTAATGCAACAGTTCCTGTAATTCATAAACTATTCTTCTTAGCTAGATTTAAAACACGTGGGGTCTTTTTCAGGATCTAAGCAAAAAATCTTTACTGGGAAAAAAACCCTCTTAATTTTTTAAGAAAATTCCTAGCTGCCAATACTGTATCAATTTTTGCTTGTCTTCCAGGAGAAGGTCGTTTGCTGTCCTTTCCTATTTGTTACTTTCCATATAACACACTAAAAAAAGCCTTAGCTTAATCGTGAGGTTGCTTTCATTGAGAGTAGTCCCTTCTAGTGAACATTAGGTATTTTATAGCTATGAATTTGCTTTAATTATCGCATTTACTATCGTGCTGTCTTTTCCCAGAAAGTAAAATTTTCTTCCTAAGCCTCCACAGGTGGTAAGTAGAAACAGATTTGATGCATTAACTTGGGGAACGCCCCACCTAGTGGATGATCCCAAACTCATTTTCTCATGGCTGCAGTTCAGATAGGAGACTTAGGCTTACATATGATGACCTGGCATATTAATTGCGTTTACTGACAGCTAGGAAAATTTCATCAGGAAATTAATTAAATAGCTGGATTTTCTTTCCCCTTTTTTTGTGGGAGTGGCAGTGGTGGTGTTTGGGGAGCTGAGAGAGGTGAAAGGTAAAAGAGGATTTACCTTAAAGAAAGTTTCAAGTTGGAAAAGATGTTGAAGTTCCCAATAAATGTTTTAACATAGAAATTAATTACAAGCTATGATGATTGAAATTACCATCTTCAAAACTAGATTTCCTGAATGTCAGAGAAAAGGAAGTATCTCAACAGAACAGTTTTTGGGAGGTTGGGGGAGGTCTTTCTTTATTTCATATGAGACTGGCCTTTCCCTTGTACAAGAGAAGATGCAGTAAACTTCTTTAAAACAGAACAGCAAAATGGAGGGAGTGGAAGCATCTCAGACACTGTGCTTATAACAGCAGACTAGGGGATATGAGTTATATCCCACCATGAACAGAAATTATTAGCTGGAAAAAGTGGGATGACTGCCCTTCCTGGTCCGATGTCCTATAATGTCCACATTCATCTTCATGTGGCTGAAGAAAAGTTGTCAAAAGGCAATTTTTTTGCTTCCTCAAAGTTAAGTTCCTCATCTTTCTGTCCCCCTTTTTGATTGGGCATTTGAGTTGTATATAATGAGATTATATTCAAATATGCTTGCTTATTCTCTGTATTGTAAAGAAATATTTTATTTCTTATATCTTTCTTACTGAGACAAGACTTTTATTCCTGTGCACTGTGTATTTGGAATAGACACTACGTTCTGTAAATTAAATCAGATGTTGAGGAATCACACACATCTTTTGGAGAGGCTTAAGCATACAGGTAATGTCTAAATGATAAAACTTACACATCATCAAGTGATGCCTGTAGACAAATGTAAAATACCACTTTTGAACGGAACAAAATGAAAAGGAGGCAGGAACAAGAATCTCTTCCATCCATATTCTAGTTCACTGACTTTCCCTGAAGTATTCTGTTTGCTAAATGCCAAACAGGGAAAAAGAAATGTGTCAAGTAAGTTGACAATTTGAGGTAAACTGTTTGTAATTCTTACTTCATGGCTACAGCCTGTCTCTTGATGTGGGCTGTTAGGGACATGCCAAGTGTTGCAACATTATTTGTTTCTGGAGGCTGAGGTTTAGTTGCTTTTTCTCTCTTTTTTTTTAATTATTTTTCCTAACAATGAATAAGTAGGTTAAGGGGCTTTTGCTGCTGCTGCCTTTGTTAACCGTGGTATTTCTATACACAGAACACTATACTGCATAAATAGAAGTGCAAGATTTGGTGATAGAGTACAAGTGTAATGCGTTGCTTAATTTTGCCACATGATGTAAAAGCACATGAGCAATATATTATTACCTGTATCATCAGTGAAGCTTGGTGCCAGTTATATAGTGGATGTTAGTCTAAAAGCAAATTTTCATAATAAAACAATTCTACCCATTTCTGATGTTAGGAGTGGTATAGGGAGGATGATATTGGTTATTCTGTTCAGAAGTGCCTTCTGAATTCAAAGGTATCCCCACACTATGTGACATTATTTCATCAAGTATTCTCACGCTACTTGGTCTGTATAGCGTATGTCCGTAACTTTGTGATTATTTTTTTCTCTAGTTCATAATGGAGTGATTAATTTCTTTCTTTAATAGTAATTTTGTGGAATAGATGTGATGTCGCTTGCTGCAGATCATATCAAATACATGGAATAACTTAATAATATTGAGTATATTAAACTGCCACAGTATGATACTTGTATGCAAAAAGTTACTTAAAGAAAGCTGTGTTACATTTCTAAGAGCTCATCTTTTTTTTCTTGTTCTTTTTTAACTTTATATTCACTTTTCTGTTGTGCTTGCCATTGAGAAATGCAATATTACATGGCTCACTGAAGTGAGTATTTAATATCAAAGTAAAGGAATAAGTTCTACAATCCCTTTTCACTGTTCAAAAGCTTAAGAAACAGTCTGCAGGAAAAAACAAACAAACAAACAAAAAAAAACCACCCACAAAACCAAACAACAACAACAACTGAAACCATCTTTGTAAGTTCTTGGGTGATGGGGAAGAAATTTTGGTTAAATTTATTCCACACACTGAAATATACTAAAGCATGAATCTAGAGGGCTTTTTAATTTATTTTTTTTTTCAGGCACTCAGTCGGGCAGGCTTAGAAAGGTGTTAATTTATACCTAGTTAGTTTTATAGCAAGTTAACTTGTGTAGACTATAAGACTGTCATCCACTAAACTTTTATTGCCGTTACTCCTAAAATAGATCTGAAAAGGGCTTTTTAATTATTTTTTTTAAGAAACAGAAAACTTGAGGTAGCTGTGTTATATGGCAAATCTAATGCTAATGCACTAGATTTAAGACAGTTGTTGGCTCACCTCCATTTTTATTGGAGTACCTCACAAAGTTGTGGGCTGTAAGAGAAGCAAGGGTGGCAAATGTGGAGTATTTAATAAAATTATTTCATAAGTGTCTTCAGACACAAGTGCTATTATGCTGTATTTTTTCTGATCACTTTCTTTATGTTTGATAGCACATATAAAATACTGCTATACATAAAGTTTTTTGTGAGATTATTTTTTTCCTGCTAAGAGGAATGCAACTTCAATCTCCCAGCATGCTTCTAATTTAAGTATTACTTGCACGCACACAGAGGTTGAGTTTTATATTTAACTGTAGCTGATGAACAATTGTAATACTGATTATTGGTGAGGAAGAAAAAGGGTTTTAGCTGGACCCCACAGGGTTTCATCTTTTTGTCTGTAACAAGCATATCCCCCAAAGCAGGACTGAAACCCGTTTTGTCCCTTCTATTTAAATTAAACCAACTTTTCAGTAATCTGTTACCTTGTACATTAAAAATGAAAACAAAGTAAGCTGTATCCCATGTGATCTCAGAGCTTTTCTGGCAAGGAAGAGAGAATTGGTAGCATATTTAATGCCTCTTTTTTAAACTTCATGCAGGCACACATCTATTCTTTGGGTGCAACGTTGAAAGCTGCAATAGAATATATACTAGAACCTGAGACAGAATCAGAATTTGGGCAAGATCTACATACTCTGCTGGAACAAATGCAAGAAGAGAATCCTGAAAACAGGCCTGACATTGAGGTAAAACAGCCCTACATAACTTTTTGTTTAAAAAAAAGTGTCAAAAATATTTCTGTATGTGTGGTTATTAATAGAGAGTTGGTGTTTATATGTAAAATGCTCAGATTTTGCAAGAAAGCTGAGGTTCTCACAGACTCAGCAGGAGTTCTTTCTTCCTACTCTAATGGAGATACAACCTGAAAAGCAGGCATAAATGTTTTACGATTATTCAATTTTTAAGAAGATTGGGTGAACACACTTGTGGATCTGAAATTTTTCATTAACTGTTTCTTCCCTTTTAGTATTTAGTTTCCAGAGAGCGAGAGAGTTGTTAAAGGTAAGAGCACAGGCATTATCCTGTGACATTTGTATGGTGCCTCAAATGATGTTTGGATTGCATTTGAGAAGGGGATGGAGGGAGCCACACCCCAGGAAGCTGCTGTTCCTTGGCATGTCCAAGCAGTACTACTAAGTTTTCTGTAAATATAAAAATGTTTAGTATTTTATTAGTTATCTCTTGCATTTTATTCCATTTAGCATCTTATTTTACCTTTAGTCTTTAGAAAAAAATTGAAGATACACAGGACTTTTCAAGATTATGTTTTCAAAGAATTTACATGCTAAATGTTGTTTACCTAATACAGCGTTATTTGACACTGAAAACTGTCAACAGATACTGAAACTCCTGTATTTGTCTACTTACGAGCATAGTCAAGAAAAGGATTGTATAGCACTCCCTATCATCTCCGTTTGGTCTATAGTCCCTGAAAGCTATTGCTGACTACTTGCATCAGCCTGAAAATAGAGTGGTTCAGGGCTGGTCTAGGATAATATATGAATGTCGCTTTGTGACTATCTGTTCTCTTTTCTGTTCCTTTACCACTGGCCCCTTTCTTGGGTGAAAAAGAGTTGGGGGAGCTATGTGGTGGGAACACATATAGAGTTTTCTAGGCTTTTCTCTAGACTCCAGCACAGCTAGATACCTGTCTCATTTTTTTGTCTTTCCTCAATCTGATATGTGAACTAGCAGAGCCAGTTTCTTCCTTCCACTCACAACAGCAGAAGAGCAGATCTGCAGGCTAATGGGGAAGTAAGAGCTGCTCCTCAGAGCTGTATGAGGTCTCATCAGTGTTTGTCCAGTAACAGGTACTGAGGAAACTGTGGGATGCACTTGGAAAGGCATTGCTCTCCTACTTCCTGCCCATAGTGACAGGTTTTAAAATGTGTGAATGTCTGTAGTTAACTGTGTGAGAGACTACAGCTAATGCAATCAAATGATGCTCAGGCTGTGGATTTAGAGACATGTAATCTTCTTTCTTCCTGCGATATGATACTAACTGCTTTCTCTGATTGGGAATAGTGGTTTCTAGATGTTTGTATTTTGCAGTTTTTAGAAGATTCAGGATTTACTTTTAATGTAGTTTCAGCAGTAAAAACATTAATCATTCTGCCTATGTCGCTCAATTCAAGTGAATCACTGATTGTTTGTAAAAAGCTAGTGTGGATTATTTTCTATTTTCAGTATGTTATTAATAAAGTATAATATTTAATATTAATAATTTTTTCAGTTCTTCATGTTCTAACTGTAGGCTAGAACTTGAACTGTATTAAATAATTTCATGATAGCCTATGGTAAAAATGAGAAATTAATTCAACCACATAATAGAAACACACAGTATAATGAGGAGTGCAATGAAGACCTCCACTGTAGCATCGTATAAATTCAGATGTACTGTGTATGTTAACGTGATTCACTTGAGTCAAAATTTGCAAAACTAGTCATTATTTAATAGTATTTAACACTGATTTTTCTCTAGAGCATTTTGTCATTATGTGAAGAAAAACTGAAGATTGCTTCATCAAGTAATATTTGCCGAAGTCTGTCTGCTGTTGGAAGAAGAGTTCTTTCAATTGAATCATTTGGGGCTTCTCAAGGTAACCTCAAAATGTCTTTAGTCTATAATTTTAGATTCCCTGGCATATCTAATGATTTTTAAGATACTGTGTTCATATACTTTCTGTTATAGGTTCCTTTCTAGGTATCAAAAAGTCATTATTAAATATTTGTGGTTTGGGGGTGGGGACCAGGGGACTTATAACTCCTAATGAACATAATTAATATTTTTATAGCGTCCTTTATGATTAAAAGTGACTTGTCCAGAAGTAATTTGTGTAACGTACTGAAGATACATAACAGCAGTGACAGAAAAAGCAATATAAAGATTTACTAGGAAAGATTAGAAGGTTTAAATACACATTTAATATAAGCATCTGTTTTTGCATCTAGATGTCTGTGATAACATGTGGAAGGGAAGAATGTGTCAGAGAAGTTTGGGATCTAAATTAATTGAGAAAAACAACATAGCAGGTGATTCGTCTGCAGTGGAAGATGTGGCAGCTACCTGTCATAAGGAGTCCTCTGTAGTTACTATGGTGACTGGCAGAGAAAGTGGTTTAAAGGAAATGCACATTGATCTGGATGATGACAAAACTCAACATTCTCAACTTGCAACTCAAGCTAAAAAGAACAAAGAAGAGGACAAACATGCAGTGTATACTGACAGTTATGCTAGTGTTGCTTTGGATATAAAATCGTGTGTTACTGACCTGGAGAGAGATGACATTTTTAGGAAAGGTTCTCTGAGAAAAATTAAAACCTTTCCAAAGCTACCACTTGAGCCTGCAGATACAAATAACTTTTTTACTTCTGTAACCAACAGTGGACAACTAGCTAGGAAAAATCACTCGCTATCACAAGAGTCTCTACCTCTAGACAATAATAATGAGGTTGCTTTTTCAAAGGGAAATCTTAATTCATTTGCTGTTAGTAGTCCACCAAAAATAGAACAAAAGAGCCACCAGGTTAATGATCTTCATTTAGAAGCTCCATGTGTATGTACACAGGTGTCTGGCATGAATCTAGAAGAACATATGTCACTTATTAATGGTAAAAAGACAGGTTTTGCTTCATCTGATCATGAAGAAGACTGTTCTGATCCTACCTCTGAAGTGCTAAATACAGCTGGTATGCTAAAAGGCCCAAATCAGTCAATTGCTGGAGCAAAAATTCTACACAATTACATGATGTTGGAAGATTCTTCTGAAACTTTTCAAGGGTCAAATGAAAATTCTTTACCACATCTTAACAAGATGGCTTCAGTGTTAACAACAAAACCCAGTGGGAACAGATACAGCTCAAACCTCATTAGATCGCCAGAACTAAGCAACGATGCAATGAGTGCAAACAATAATGAAGATAATCTTTGTGGAGGCAGAGGGTCAGAAATCAAAAGTAATGAGCAGGTAGTAAAAATAAAGTCTTCATTATATAGTTGCTGTAGTCACTTATGTGGAGATGAAATGACTTAAATACTGTGTGATTGCTTCCACCCTCACCTCTTTTAGCATCCTGGAAATTTGAATTTTGCTAGTCTAAACACTTAAAGAGTTAATATTGGAAACATGGTGATTTGTTTTTCCTCTTGAAAAGTAAAGTGCTACAGTGAAATTCATGCTATTGCAAGATCAACTTCAATTTTAATTTATTTTTTTACAAAGGGAGTATGCTTGCTAGTGTGTTAGAGCAGCATACTTAATAGTTGATTACATTTGTAGAAAACCATTACCAAAAGCATACAGATTTTTAACTGTTTATCACAGAATATTAGGAGTTGGAAGG
>NW_010178281.1:830-3042 GCF_000695765.1 Mesitornis unicolor | reverse complement strand
TGGGTTGTCCCCATGCCACCCTATGGTGTCCGTGTGTCACCTTAGGGTGTTCTCATGCCACCCTGGGGTGTCCTCATGTCACCCTATGGTGTCCCTGTGTCACCCTGGGATGGTCTCGTATCACCTTGGGATGTCCCTGTGCCGCCCTATGGTGTCCTCGTGTCACCCTATGGTGTCCCCATCACCCCAAGGTGTCCCCATGTCACCCTATAGTGTCCCTATGCCACCCCATGGTGTCCCCGTGCCACCCCATGGTGTCCCTGTGTCACCCTATGGTGTCCTCGTGTCACCTTGGCATGTCCCTATGCTGCCCTATGGTGTCCCCATGTCACCCCAGGGTGCCCCCATACCACCCTATGGTGTCCTCGTGTCACCCTGGAGTGTCCCCATACCACCCTATGGTGTCCCTATGCCACCCCAAGGTGCCCCCATGTCACCCTATGGTGTTCCTGTGTCACCCTATGGTGTCCCCATGCCACCCTGGGGTGTCCTTGTGTCATCCTATGGTGCCCCCATGCCACCCCAAGGTGTCCCCATCACCCCATGGTGTCCCTATGCCACCCTGGGTTGTCCCCATGCCACCCTATGGTGTCCGTGTGTCACCTTAGGGTGTTCTCATGCCACCCTGGGGTGTCCTCATGTCACCCTATGGTGTCCCTGTGTCACCCTGGGGTGTCCCTATGCCGCCCTATGGTGTCCCCATGTCACCTTAGGGTGTTCTCATGTCACCCTATGATGTCCCCATGCCACCCTGGGGTGTCCCTGTGTCACCCTATGGTGTCCCTATGTCACCTTGGGATGTCCCTATGCCATCCTATGGTGTCTCTGTATCACCCTGGGTTGTCCCTATGCCACCCCAAGGTGTCCCCATGTCACCCCAAGGTGTCCCTGTGTCACCCTATGGTGTCCCCATGCCACCCTGGGGTGTCCTTGTGCTGTCCTATGGTGTCCCCGTGTCACCCCATGGTGTGCCTGTGTCACTCTGGGGTGTCCCTAGGCCACCCTATGGTGTCTTCGTGTCACCCTGGGGTGTCCCTATGCCACCCTATGGTGTCCCCATGCCACCCTATGGTGTCCCTGTGTCACCCTGGGATGGTCTCGTATCACCTTGGGATGTCCCTGTGCCGCCCTATGGTGTCCTCGTGTCACCCTATGGTGTCCCCATCACCCCAAGGTGTCCCCATGTCACCCTATAGTGTCCCTATGCCACCCCATGGTGTCCCCGTGCCACCCCATGGTGTCCCTGTGTCACCCTATGGTGTCCTCGTGTCACCTTGGCATGTCCCTATGCCGCCCTGGGGTGTCCCTGTGTCACCCCAAGGTGTCTCCATCACCCCACCCCATGGTGTCCCTATGCCACCCTGGGTTGTCCCCATGCCACCCTATGGTGTCCGTGTGTCACCTTAGGGTGTTCTCATGCCACCCTGGGGTGTCCTCATGTCACCCTATGGTGTCCCTGTGTCACCCTGGGGTGTCCCTATGCCGCCCTATGGTGTCCCCATGTCACCTTAGGGTGTTCTCATGTCACCCTATGATGTCCCCATGCCACCCTGGGGTGTCCCTGTGTCACCCTATGGTGTCCCTATGTCACCTTGGGATGTCCCTATGCCATCCTATGGTGTCTCTGTATCACCCTGGGTTGTCCCTATGCCACCCCAAGGTGTCCCCATGTCACCCCAAGGTGTCCCTGTGTCACCCTATGGTGTCCCCATGCCACCCTATGGTGTCCCTGTGTCACCCTGGGGTGTCTTCGTGTCACCCCATGGTGCCCCTATGCCACCCTGGGTTGTCCCTATGTCACCCTATGGTGTCCCTTTGTCACCCTGGGGTGTCCCTGTGTCACCTTGGGATGTCCCTATGCCACCCTGGGGTGTCCCCATGCCACCCTATGGTGTCCTCGTGTCACCCTGGGGTGTCCCCATCACCCCATGGTGTCCCTGTGTCACCCTGGGATGGCCTCGTGTCACCCTGGGGTGTCCCTGTGTCACCCCATGGTGTCCCTGTGTCATCCTAAGGTGTCCCCATCACCCCATGGTGTCCCCATGTCACCCTATAGTGTCCCTATGCCACCCTGGGTTGTCCCTATGCCACCCTATGGTGTCCCTGTGTCACCCTATGGTGTCCTCGTGTCACCTTGGGATGTCCCTATGCCGCCCTGGGGTGTCCTCATGTCACCCTGGGGTGTCCCCATGCCACCCCAAGGTGTCCCCAT
>NW_010178281.1:0-449 GCF_000695765.1 Mesitornis unicolor | reverse complement strand
TCGTGTCCCCCTGGTGTGTCCCCATCACCCCAAGGTGTCCCCATGTCACCCTGGGTTGTCCCCGTGTCACCCTGGGGTGTCCCCATGCCGCCCTATGGCCCCCAGCCCCCACCCCGGGGATGTCCTGACCTCGACCCCGCGCTGTCCCCAGGGGAGAAGGTGATGGCGGACGACGAATTCACGCAGGCTATGTCACCTTGGGATGTCCCTATGCCACCCTGGGGTGTCCTCATGTCACCCTGGGGTGTCCCCATGCCACCCCAAGGTGTCCCTGTGTTACCCTGGGATGGCCTTGTATCACCCTATGGTGTCCCTGTGTCACCCTATGGTGTCCCCATTCCACCCTATGGTGTCCCCATCACCCCACAGTGTCTCTGTGTCACCCTGGGATGTCCCCATGCCACCCTGGGGTGTCTTCGTGTCACCCTATGGTGTCCCTATGTCACCTT
>NW_010178280.1:0-15355 GCF_000695765.1 Mesitornis unicolor | reverse complement strand
GTTGTCTAAAAAACTGCATGTAAGATGTAACGTATCCCCTTCACAACAGTTAAATCTTCTCTCAACAGGCATGCGAGTCAGAGACAACGAAGAAGAGATCGGGTATTTCCGAGGAAGCTCAAAGTCACCCGTTTACATTAATACTGCACCTTTTAGTGTTCAAGAAATTAAATACAAATGCGTCCTCACTTTCCCTCAAAACACTGAAGGCACTTTTGAATTGAAGGCATGCACATTATGGAAAAGTTCCTGTTCTCTCAAATGTTAGATGTAATTACCCAGTGACACAGCCGGTTTAGCAACTGAGTTAGCAAATTTGCAGTTACTTTAACTGCTCGTCTCTAAAGTGAAAAGTGGTTTGACAAAGCTGGTTTTATTGTTTTACATTTTTATAATTTTTTCCTTAAAATAAGTTTTAAGGACATGGTCAGTTTTGCCCAAACAAGTAAAAAGACAAGAAAGCAAGCAAGAAACTGCTGAGTAATCAACCAGGAAGAAAAGAATAGACACAGATTGTAAGAGTGTTGAGTACACGTTGCAAAGGGAAGCAATTATGAGGTTTGCATCAAGGGATATTTATATAAGGAATGGAAACAAAGAGGGTTTTAACAGCAGAACGCAGCTTAGCTCCCTTGGCCACTGCTGCATGTGAGCAGCACTGCACTTACTGAAAATGCAGTAAAATCCAAGCGGTCTCTGCCAGAATCCATTGGTTGAAATTTAAAATCCAGATGCCTCAATTGTTTTTTGAACAGATGTGAAATACAGTGCATACTGGGTCCAAAACCAGGCTCCAGGCTGAATTACCGAGTTGTTGATGCTGTATGTCCACTGCTACCAGTAACCGTACTGCCCAGACTGGAGCCAGCACTGGTATCCCAGTCAGTAC
Organism: Mesitornis unicolor; assembly: GCF_000695765.1. NCBI lineage: Eukaryota > Metazoa > Chordata > Aves > Mesitornithiformes > Mesitornithidae > Mesitornis > Mesitornis unicolor. Next base: position 14,466 of record NW_010178280.1, on the reverse strand, counting down.
TACAGGCACATCTCCCTTTTCAGTGTACACACTCATTTTAACTATTTACAAAGCTAACATTTTTACTAAGCTGCTCTGATAAGAATGAGTGGGATGCAGACTCAAAAGACAACACTTGGGCCAATTCAATATAGTAGCTAAAAATATATTTGTGGGAAATACAATTTAATCAGTTTGGGAAGCGACCCAAGTGACATGACCTTCAGAGGCTGCAGTGAGGGAAATACAAGATATCTAAACCATGAAACATAGGAGAAGAGCTGCCCAACTCCTGTCCTTTCCCTATTATAGACTTGCTAATGAGAAATCCTTGACATCGAAGTAGAAATTTCATCCATTATGCTGTCCTAAAAATGTGTATTTTACATTTTTCCCCTAGTTCACGTGTGCAACATACACTTTTGGTTCCACTCAGGAAGCATTTTCTCACTATGTCTGGTTACAAACCATCATTTCTACACTCGTTCAAAGCACAGCGGTATATCAGAAGTCACATATCCTTTTATCAACAGGTCTAATTATATTTTATGAGTGAGATGATCTGAATCTATTCTAGATAGTGACCATCCTGAATCTTTCTATTGGATGTTTTTCTGCTACAAGCAAGCATACCTTGTAGAGTACTGTAATGGAGATGCTAAGAACAAAGGAGGAATGGAAAGGTGCAGATATAAGAATCAGAAAAAAACAGCAAAACAAAGGTTAAAAGAATGACTTTTATTGATAACGAAGGATGCTTCTTGCAGCAATAAAACTGAGGAATATTTGTGTCAAGACCAGGGTGCCTTCACTTCATGACTGGCCAGCAAAAACCCCTGTGTTTTAAGAGGAGAGAGCGCCAGCAGGGTTACAGCACATCATATGTCATTTCTTTTCCTGTTACCCAACAGGAAAACATACTGTAGCTGTAAAGACAGGGATATTCCAAATCAGGAAAAAACAACCAGGATTAGCCTTCACTTCAGATTTACGGAGGCTGAAGTAAGCCAGATCCTAAAGCAAAGGACTAACGTAAAGCAAATCTTGACTCCCGGTGGATATAAAATATCTGTATATAAAGTAGTTTGTTGTCAAAGGAACTTGGAAGCATGATAAGCAGCTGACTGATACCATTAGCTCCATCCTCTGTGTTGCACTTAAAAACTCACTTTGTGTGGTTTAATCCCAGCCAGCACTAAGCCCCACACAACATGAACGAATCAGTCTGACACCACATTGATATCCTACAGCAGCATCAAAAGACGGCTCTATTCTGTACCAAACCAGATTTTAAATTGCAGTAGTAAAGATTAAGGAACTACAGACTAACAGCCTCAAACACCTTTCCTAAAAACACTCCAGCAATTATTTATGCAACGCTAATTCTCAGCATTGAATCCTTGTTTTTCCTTGATAACTCTCTGAACATGGGAAACCCTTCTGAATCCAGAGTTTCTAAGTCAGAAAAGCTGAAAAATATTTAGCCAGCCTACCAAAACAAAGAGATTGCCCAAGGAAAGCCAGAATAACTCTGGAGAAGTGTGGCCGGCCAGCCAGTGATTTTCACAATAACTTCTACCTCAAGACCAGGGATCATCAGTTCCTTATGCAAACTGCACAGATTAGAAAAACTGGTCCATCAACTTCAGCCTGCACAGAAAAATGCTTCCAACAACACAGCTTGCAATCCAAATTAAACTCTGTCTTCAGGTCTGCCAAACCAAAGACTTGCATCAAAATTAGAGAGAATTCATTCATTAGCATTTCTATGCACCAAGCAGCCCGCCTGGATAACCTGCGCCTCAGCAGAAATATTCCATGGGACTTTTTTCTACGTGCATTCAGTATTGGATACTGAATAAAAGAATTGGAAAAAATAGATTAAAGAAAATACTGCAATACACAAAATTTTTTTAAAAAAATCATGTAATTTGGTAAGATTTTTTTCCCCCCTTTCAGTAATATATCAGCAATTCCCCCATCACGTGCTGTTCTTAGATTAAAACTGTGGTGGGCAGGACAAAAGGGACAAAATCGGCTTTGCCACCAACTCCGATAACTTGCCAATGAATTTCCTTCCTAAAAAAAAAGGACGTTAGCGTTAACCAACTTTTCAGAAATGCTCAAAGGGGAAAAAAGACAAAAGTGTACGTAAACATCATATGCCTTTTGCTTGATTCCAAACAGCCTGGCAAGAAAAGGCATTGCAGAGGAGCTGCATGAGATAATTAAAACCATTTGTGAAAACAAAAAAGATGGTCTATTTTTATTTCAGCCATTTCCTTTTCATGGTACAATCCATTTCAAAGAGGACAACAATTCATATATGCAAACCACTAAGCTAAAACTGGTTCACTGCTGTTATCTTAGAAATAGAGCAATACTTAAAACAGCTGCTCCTTAAATACCACAGTTGGAAAACTTGGCACGGATGTTAACCCACAGGAGACAGGACTCAGCTGGTATTGGGAGGAGAAGACACTGAAACTGGTATTGCTGTAACCACCATAAACGTAAATTTTTAAACTGCTGGATTTCCTGGTATCACCTGGATTAACTCCTGCATTTTACAAACCACTGCTTTGAAAGACACAATCCTGTATTGACTCAGTACTATGTTTTATCTTAATACTCCTGTGATGGAGCTTCAGGAAAATGTCAGTGGCAGTGCACAACCAGAACAACGTTGCCATCTGTGGACTGGAAGGTAAAGCAGTTACCCTGCTACGCACGAAGCAAGACAAACTGCTTTGCATTCAAGAAAACAGACATTCACGTATCTTCCTTTTATGGATTAAAATAGCCAGGTGTTATCATGGGCTTACAACACACTTGGAAAGTAAAAGTTTGTTTATAAGGGTTTGTGCTCTTTTATCCATTTCAGGATGGGCAAAATAATTTTCCTAGGCTCCCCTCTTCTGGAAGCTTAACCTATAGGTCAAGATTTTTAAATCACTGTTGGTTACCTTTTCTTCATGGAGTAGCTCATCCCTAACGGTATTTTTACTTAACTTAAACAACTAATCAGATTTAGCCCCAAATTTGTCTCTATAGTAGGTGGGTGTGTTGACGGGGTCGCAAACATGACGAGAAAAACTTATCTACGCAGTAGCAGACAAGCAGGCACTTCTTTATTGCAGCGCTGGGGATGCACAGAGGATGGCTCCTCTAATTGTGCTCTGGTACCCATACATTTTCACAGCTTATTTATACACATTCAACAAAGCCATTTCACAAGATTATACAAGTTTGCATAAAATGTCCGGTTTTTAATTTGCCCTTTACCATGACTGGTTCCTATCTACTATAATATTTCATACAAGACATTGATTTACTTCAAAAGCTTACCTCTACATGATTTTGGCCTGCAGAAACGAGAAAAGAAGAGTTATTGCCTATTCCTTGCCTTATCACAACTGTTCTACACTTGGTTTGTACCTGCGTATGGTACGTACCTTCTCTAGGCACTTATGCACATATATCTTGTAATTCTAACTTTGCAGTTTAAGCAAATACCTACTTTAACTACTTTAATCAAACAAAATGTTCTCTCGACTACAACAGCTGGATTGGATATAAGTGGCAAGGTTTTGGCAATATTTCTTATTGTCCTACTCTATTTTTAAATGGCAATAAATTAATCTTCCCCAAGTCTGATTTGCACATGATGGTAACTGATGAGTGATCTCCACATCCTTATCTCAATTAGTGGGTGTTATCAATCTTATTTTCTCCCCTCTCCAGCTGAGGAGGGAGAATGGGGATGTGGCAGCCAGCCACAGTTAACCCATCCCACTGGTCCACTGCGACAATCACATTTCAGTTGCACCACATTTCTTTTAGGATGATTTAAAAGTTCAGCTTCCAACATACAAATTAAATTAATTATCTGAAATGTATCTGACAGTATTATCATCAAAGAGTTGCTGCCCTGAAGAGGTCCAGAACTGGGGGTGATTGACTAAAAAGTGAAACAACTTCTCAGTTTGAGCAATATTATTCTTTCATAGGAACATATCCTTTTAGCACCTCCAAATACCAGAGTTCCTCTGACCTTACACGATTTCTGTTACTAGGACTGTTAGACTGTTACTCTAGACCTCTAATAAAAAGCCATCAAGTTCTAGCAATTGGAACTTTCACATCTTACAGAAATTATTCAGAGCTTTCCCTCTTCACTCTTCCACTTCCTTGCACTGTGAACCATGTCCTGTGTGGAGTTTTGAGGAAATACAGGTTAAAAAATAATCTGTGTTGGAACTTCAGGGACATCCTTCGGAAGGAAAAACACTTACAATGTAACTGACAGATGTGCACTGACACAGCCCTAACAGGCAAAAAGCCCCAAATTAAAAGTGACACCAGCAAATGGCCCTAGAAATGAAGTGATTGGGACACAAAATATGGGAGAGGCTGAAGGAGGTAGAATAAAGCCCAGAAAAGAGAAAGCTCGGGAGGATCTCAGAGTGCATAAATACCTGAGGTATATAAACAGTTAAAAAAGATGAAGCCAGACTCTCCAGCAGTGCTCAGTGATGGGACAATAGGCAGTGGGCACAAATTAAAATACAGGAAATTCCACCTAAGAACAGGGGACTTAGTTATTTGTTTTACTGTGAGGTGGTTGAACAGTGGAGACGTTAAGTCAGAGATACTCCAAACCCGACTCAACACGTTACTGACTGCTCTAACTGACCTTGCTTTAAGCAGATGGTTTGAATCAGACAATGTCCAGAAGTGCCTTCTATCCTCAATTATTCTGTGATTCTTTGACCTTCCTAAAATAAACACAGGAATTCCTGTTGTACCTGTCCTGTTGTTCCTGCTCGTTTTCTTTATGTCTCTGTCCTGTAGTAAATTCCTCCTCTAAAGAGATTTCTATCAAGTTGGTTATATAGATTATTTTTTTCCCAAACTGAGGTTCCCCTTTCAGTGCCCAGTTATTGATATAGCTTAAGTTTTACTAGTTTGAATAAATGGCACAGACAGCATAAGCTAGCATGCACCTTCCTCAGGTTGAGTAATCTTCATCTTGAGTGTCATCTACTTTTAATTCCTACAGCTTTTCTCAAGTCTTATATTAAAATTCAATGCAGAGGCCTACACTAGAAATCAAGGCCAAGTTCAGCTGTCCCAAGAGAAGGAATGCCATTGCACACTTCATATGCACACTGCTCTCCTGGCTCATTTTAATTTTCTTTTGCCCCGATAACAAACCTCATAAAACATTCCCATATCACTGCCTTGGAAACTCTGGTATCCCTTCATTATTTATATAACATCGGGGATGGGGAAGTCATTGAATATCATGGTTAATACTCTGTTTATTCCAAAAGCCATTTTACTTTGCTATTGGCCGGTGTCCAACTGCTCACACCTTTAAGAATTTCCTTAATTTTAACCGATATGGTGACAAACTTCCAAAGCAAATTTGAACAGGTATCCATGTGTTGCTCCATATTTCCCACACAGCCATAAAGCCTCTGTCCCAATCTCTGCAGTACTTTCAACCAAACCAATTACTCTATTTTACATCAAAAATATCCCATATGTGACAAATTTGGGCACTAAAACCAATCAAAATGATGCTGCCAAAAATCCCAAATGAGATATACAGGTAACTTGATCATGAAGACATAATGTACCTGCATATAGAGCTGGTAAATGCACATCAATGTGCTGTTCTACCACTTCACTATTACAGAAATAGTCGCATAGCATCACAGTTAAAAGTACAGCTTCATGTTATTTTCCAATTAAAAAGGCAGAAATCATTAACCTTCATGAGCAAATTTCAGAAACTGTGGAACTTAATTCGATCGTCATGGGAAGAGAGAGAAAAGATTGGTATTGTTACACGTGTTGGAGAACCTCTTGAGCTTCAACTAATTTAACTGCTTATTTTGTGATTTGGCATCAGAAGAAAACAAATGTTTCTGTATTACAGCTATTTTAAAATGTATTTCAGAGGCATTACCTCCAAAGTGTCAATAAGAAAATCTCTCTATCATAAGCTCTCAGTAAAAAAAAAATACAAGGCCACCTCGTGTTTCACCATCCACCCTGCAGCTTTTAAACAGGTCACCTTAGAAGCTGTTATACGCTCAGTTATTAACAGAGGACAGCATCTACAGAGGATTTCATGATCTCCGGTCATTAGTTTTTCTTGTTTACAGGTCAATGCTTGCTTCAGCAGATTTCCCCATTCCACTCTCAGCACTACATTTCATTCTCAATGGTTCCTACACACCCTTATTCAAACAAACTTACATCAAGTTTTTACCTTTGGGGGAATGGGGGAAAAAAAACAAAACCAAAAAACCCCAACAACACAAAACAGAGCCCCAAATCTACCTCCGTTTTTTTCGCTCCCAAGAACACAGATAAGCAGGGTCATGTATCAGTAGAAAGATACAGGCAAATTGTATCACCTGACAAAATCTTGCTGAACGGACTGTCATGGCAGATACCTGCACAATAAACCAAATCCAAACAGACTGCAGAGATCTGCAATTCAATGTGGCAATGCTCATCAGAGAAACGATGAATCATTCACAAATCTGAAATTTGCTGATTAGGTGAAATCTCTTGAAAAAGAAAGTTCTGTCACTTGGTGCTTGTACTTGCTTTAGCAAACTAGATGGTATAAGACACAGTTCCTCTTGATTGCTACAGTAGCCAATGCACTGAAATTCTTAGTTAACCAGTTACCAAAGCATCAATAGAGATACACTGCCTGTGAGAAAAATAATCTGCTTCTCTCTACACAATTAAGCATTGCACTCAAAGAAACTACAACTGGAAATCCAGTATTTGCAATACAATGAAATTGTATTTCTGTGCCAGCCAGAAATAAAGGCTGCATCTTTCCAACCTGAACTATGCATCACTAAAGTAAAGCGCAGAAATTCAAAAGATGTAAAGGAAATGAGAATTTCTGGGGGAAAAAGGATATTATTTAATTAAACACTGAGGTATCTGAAAGTTTACTATGGGTCACTGTCTTATTTAAAACTCCAAACTGCTGCAAACCAAATCTTGGGTTCCAGAGGAATCACCTCCTTGTTTTCTAATTGCAACAGAAGTCCATCACCTGCTTCCCAGGAATCTTTTGCGTGTGACCAGATGGCAACATGAAAGCATAGCCAGGAGTGGACACCACCATCATCCCAACCCTGCAGAATGCAACTGCTTGCTACATTGCAGGTCATGCCTCTGAAAAATAAAACAGAAACTATAGGGAAAAGATGACTTAGAACTGCACCGCTATTTCAATAATCTCAGCACTTCCATTTACCTTGTTTTTTGTAGGGCTGCCCCACTTTTGCCCTGTATAAGAAGAAAAAGTGGACTTCTCTTTTGAAACCTTCGGTTACTCAAGACTTCATGCTATAGTAATAAATAAACTCCTTGAAAGTTTCAGTCTTTACACCCTGGATGTTCCATATGAAGAACTGACAATTGCACACTAAAAAAAAGAACAGGATTATCTGCTGACAACCAACATTAACTGCATCCTTCAGTTTCAAGGAAATCACCACACTGCAGGGACACAACTGAAAGCCCACAGCTCTGTGAAGAAGCTGAGAACTGCCTCCTAAACTCCAACTTGACAGTGAGCCAGAAGTAAGGGTATGGTACGAGTGACAGCAGTGCAGCGGCTGCAGCTATCAGGGGAGAGCAGCTGGGGAGCTCCACTCTGGCAGCTCGATATTGCTGAAGGAGTGGCCCCACCTTTGCCTTCACACTCCGGCCACTCACACAGTCCCTCCCTATCTCTGTGCTAACTCCAGTGCTGAACTGACACTCAAATCAACTGACACGCAATCAAACCTGGCTGACTGCAGTAACTCTTCAGAAAAAGAAGAAAAAAAGCCTGGGGCCCACAATAACTGCGAAAAAATATTGTATTATTTTATTTTCAATAAAACAGGCAGACTTTGTGTGTCCTGGCAAAATAATCTATACAAGGAGCATAATTCAGTGTGAACACATGTACTACACCACACATAAGCCCCTTCATGGCTTACCTGTTCATGCACCATGTGGCAAACCAAAAAGGTATTCACATAGTGAAGTACAAGCATAGGCCTGTAGGGTTATAACGCTATGTAGGGACCTTCTTAATCAGCAAAGCATTCTTCTATAGATACAAATCCTGAGTCTAAGTCATGCGAGGAGTTCTGACAATTGTTCTTCTCAATTTTGTTCTCTTTTTTTATTTAGTTTGCAATGCTTAAGAACCTCACTGCGTTTGATTATAAGGCAGATGAAGGCAGAGACACAAAATACAGAGTTTACTATTTTAAAAATAGGAAGTGAAATTTCAAAAAGCACAGAAATCCCAGCTGTGGCACAGGCTTTCTCTCATAATAGATCCTACCCCTATCATTACTGTCTACAAAGGCCCTCCTCTCTCAACTCCCACATCATCCACCCTTAGCAGTGGATTTCAGTTTGTGGCTATCTTCTACACTCAAACGTACAGGAAAGTTCACAGCTTCCAAGTGAACACACGTTAGTTTGAAAGCATTTTCACCTCTAAGATCACCATTAGGACAGGAATATTTTGTTCAGACGTTCACAACTTAGATGAAAGCAAGACTTTAATTAAATGTTATCTTTTGCTTTAAGAACTCAAGTTGTCACTAATGCCACAAAAGTCTTGTAGTTCTGAGGGCCTGGCGAGGGGTGGAAAGAAAGGGAAAGGAAAAAAACGATACAGCACACCTCATAGGGCTATGTTTAAAATCTTTAAACCATTGAGAATACCTAAAATAAACCACCAGCAATATCAACAGGTTCCCAGCACAGAGCAAATCCACTTCCCACATGAGATTTCAGACCAGGGGTTAAACACACTGATCAGATGGGTGCACAGAAAGAAGAACAATGAGAACACCGTTGCCTTGTGATAGCTTATTCATTGACCTGAAACACATTTGGTTCAGGCAAATATTTAACAAATGTAGCACTGCTCTGGAAATGGGCATTCTGACATACAGCACCAGCTGTGCTCACAAAAGACAAAAAAGATATTTGAATGTCTTACTGATAAACTTAATTTACCAAGCACAGAATGGAATATAACAACTATTTGCAGAAGTACTGCCCGTTGCTCCTAAGTTTTCCTCTGCATCTTTAAGAGATGAACACTTAAATGAAATTAGAAACGCTACACATGGTAAATATAAGTGGCAGCTATTTAGTTTGGATAGCTATAGAAACTTCCTTTGATGCAGAGTGGGGTGGTCAGAGTGTTTTCCTAAACCTTCAGCAATTTCCCTCCTCTTTCCTGTTATAATTATATACATTATTCTCCCCTTCAAACAGCTGGAATAAGAAGCTGTTTTAAAGACTGCATCATTGATGACAACACATCCACTGCGTGACTGCATATATTTAAGAACAGAAAGAGCCTTGCTATCCATCTACAGAAAAATTAAGTCAGTGTCACACTGTTACTTTTTATTTTCTAAGTGCCTGTATTTTCTTTTTTCCTCACTTTCTTTGTAGTTGAAGTGCTCTTCATATGTAGGATTGCCCCAGGAGGCCTAAACTTGACTAGATAGGAAAGGGTGTTCAACATTGGGTAAAATCTAGTGAGAACACTCAGCCCATCACTTTCACAGAGGTGAAATCTAGCTTGATTAAAGATTAGACCAAAGACATTATTGTCTTATGAACACTTTTAGATACTAATTGCCACTCTTAAATCTACTCTCTGAAATGATGTATTTGCAGCAGTACGAAATACACACATACATGCAAGGAACGCACACGCTTGTAGAGACAAGCCCTGAGAGGAGAAATTAATCAGAGTGATCCAAAAGTCAATTCATTTAGGCACTGACAAACCAAAGTAAAAAAAGTGCTGAGGAATCCTTATAAAGAATGAACTCAGTCCAAACAAATCAGAGAAAAGCAGCTCGTGGCACAGGCAGAGCAAAAATTAAGGTGTCAGAAAAGTACAAATGCAGTATTTGGAGCAACAGGTCTTAATCCACTGAAATGTTTATGAAACCAGCAGTGGAGAAATGAAAACTTGAATATCTGACCACTCTAACTGTCAAGCAAGAGTAATTATAACTAATATTTAATTGTAAGACAACTAGCACTGGGGATAGGAGCAGACACTAGGGATGGATACTGACCAAAAGCATGTCAAAAATTAACACAATTCACTCTTCTATGACCCAGTACATGCTCTTCAACTTGGTCAACATCTAGTTTTCCCCAGCTTTTTTTGCTGTACTGGATGAGACACAGCTAAAAAGGGCACTAATCACTTCCCAATGAACTCGCACAGGCAAAAGTTCCACCCCAATCATGTGAAACAAGGAAACAAAGGGTCTCTTTTACTGCTAAGTAAATGACCAGGCTCCCAGTCACAGTTTTTGTATTTCTGATGGATATTTCAATGCAAATGGCTATCCATTTGATGAATTATCAAATAAATCAGAACCAGGTTATAGACCAGTCTTTGGTATGTCTTTTTCTATTGAGGATTGCTTTAAACCTTAACTGATCTTTCTTTTCCTTAGCATTAAACTTTAAAAAGATTACCAGGTAACTAGCTAATACTACCAGAGAAAAAGTATGTCTAAAGGCTACCCTTAACAAAAAACTAGGCCTATAAAGAACAGAAAACAGAGAGAATAAGGATTTTTATAGAGGCTGACATTAACACTCTTTTCTTGAAAGCTCCAGCTTCCATATCATGTCCTACCCAATCTAAAACCCGAGACCTGCACATTACCAGCGAAAGGCAAGTCACCTTATTTTCTCTTCTTGATCAGAACCAGGGTTCCACACAATCAAGCTTTAACAATCCACCTGAAGAGAATAGGCCTTTTCTTGCTAAACAACAATACAGTTGGCATCTAAGCTCTGAAGTTTGAAATCAATGATGTAAATGCAAACATGGAAGTATTTCTGCTCAGGGCTGAAACAATGGGCCTCTCCTCCCAGCACAGTTCAGAATAGCTCAGGCAGGTGGGTGGCAAGCAGGCATTATCAGTTTCTACATGGGAGGACTGTAATAAAACTTTTTAAAAAGAAAAGAACAGCACATTAACATACTGCCAAGTTTAAAAAGAAATTATTTGAATAACCAGCGTAACAAGATCTAGTATCGGGTTTCCTCAGGAAAAAAAAATCTGCCCTTGATGTTTTACCAGGAAGTTTGTTCTATGCCCCAGTATAGTAAAAGTAGAAATTCCAGGCATAACTTAAGAGCTGGTCATATGAAACAGGGCCTTGGTTTCTTTAAAATGCTCTTTCTCAGTTTGTTACAATACTCTCATTTCTATTAAGTGTAATTTGCAATTCCTCTATACAAAGATCAATCCTTCAACTGCAGCAACTCTGCGCTACAATAAGCAGAACCTGAATGCCAGCCACTTACAGAAAGTGGTAAGTGCTTGAGTCCTTATTGCTTTATTCTTCACAGGAGAGGAATGAAGAAAAACTACCTTTCCCTCTCCAAAATCCGGACACAGAATTAGCTCAAGTAACAGCCAAACCAAGCCCAAGAAGGATTGCCTAAAACCTTCTAAAATACTCAATTTATGAGACAGTAAAAAGTAAGTATCTAGAAAAACAGAATACTCACAAGCTATGCTATAATCATGGCTTGTCTACTTCCTCTTCTGAGGCGAGCACACACTTCAAAGTGCTTCTGCAGTTGGGCAAAGTACAGTTACAGTAAGCAACCGAGGCAAATCCTCTCCTCTAGGTTATGCACACGTATTCGCTTTCCTCAGGTGCCAGGGCACAAAGTAGTTCCTTCAATTACATGAAAGTACAGCAGGCTGACAAACATTAGAGCATTACACGAGCACAGCTGGATATCCAAACAGAAAGGCTTCAAATTAAACAGCATCAGTGACCGCACTCCCAGAAGCTTCACCATTAGCATTTGCAAGGGGCATTTCTTCTGCTCTAACCCCACAGACTCTTTTCCTTGCTTTTAAGCAGAAATCAAATTGGTTTTGCTGCAACATGAAAAGCGCTTCACTATGGGTGAATACGTTTACCAGTTTGCTTAAACAGCTTAAATTTACAAAAGACATTTGTTTAGACGCTATGATTGACTGATACTGATAATGCTGTTGAGAAGCCATACAACATACACTGTAAAACAGAAGAAAATTAATTTATTTTGTAATTCTCTCAAAAAACACATCTTTCAAGCAGTCCTAAGGCTAGCTTTCTCAGAAACAATTATTAATTTAAACTCTGCAGGAGAAACATCATGCTACATTACTACCTGTCTTCCTATTAGCTTATTTATTCTGTAGTTGACTTCCCCAAACCGTTTTCGAACTCAGACACAAAGAAACAACAGAACTTCACATTTCAGGTCTGTTTCACCACAGAAGAAACAGAACTTTAAGAAGGGAGAGAAAATTGACAGAAGAAACTGAGGTGATGCTGCTTAACTAAGATTCATATAAATCATAGAATGGTTTGGGTTGAAGGAACCCTAAAACTCATCCAGTCCAACCCCTGCCATGGGCAGGGACACCTCCACCAGCCCAGGCTGCTCCAAGCCCCATCCAACCTGGCCTTGGACACCTCCAGGGAGGGGGCATCCACAACTTCCCTGGGCAACCTGGGCCAGTGTCTCACCACCCTCACAGTACAGAATCTCTTCCTAATATCTAATCTCAGTCTCCCCTCTTCCAGCTTAAAACCATTCCCCCTTGTTCTATCGCTACCTGCCCTTGTAAAAAGTCCCTCCCCAGCTTTCTTTTAGGACCTCTTCAGGAACTGGAAGAGTGCACTAAGGTCTCCCCAGAGTCTTCTCCGGTCTGAATATCCCCAACTCTCTCAGTCCGTCTTTGCAGGGGAGCTGCTCCAGCCCTCTGTTCATCTTCATGGCCCTCACCTGGACCTGCTCCAACAGCTAGATGTCCTTTTTGTGTAAATAATCTTCTCTCAATCTCTCTTAAACCCCAAAATAACTGTTTAATCTGTAAGAAGCTTTCAAAGTTAGCACTCAGAAGTCTCAGTTATTTTCCACCACAACATCATCCTTCACATGTACTGCATCAGTTGTCTTAAAGACAAGAAAATTCACTTTGGATCAGAATGCTACATATTGTCCCAATGATCACTTGTAGGCGAATTCATTCAGTGTAGTGATTAAAACTGTCAGCCAAACCACAACTCAAAATGCACACTAGACCAAGTTCAGATTTAAACGGCTGTAGCGAGGAGCAATGTAACTTGTAATTAAACTAGAACTGCTTTAGACTTTCACTGTAAGAAGGGAGAAAAGAATTTTAATTTGTTTTTGTCAAACAAGTTTTTTTTTTTAAGCATTAAAATCCCGAGAATCGAAGGCAGCTTGCAGTTCATGTTTCATTCTTCAACATGTATGTCTTTTTTCAGGCAAATACAAGCAAGCAATAGGTGGTTCCACTGTCATTCTCCAAACAAGGACTGTCTTCTTACAAATACCACTCTGGACTGCTCTCCTTTTCTCTTTGAAAAGGATGAGTGGCAGCGCAGCAGAAACCAAACAAAACAACAAGAAACTCACTGAAGTAAGCAATAATATATGAAGAAAAATGATGGTCTAAAATACCCTGGTTTGGGATTTCTTCAACTCTAGCTAAGCTATAAAGATAAGTTTTGCTGATTATATTTTCTGAAGCTTCAAGAGTAAAGGATCCACAAAAATGACAACAGATACCCTAAATGCTACACCGGCCTTTCCCTTGCATCACACACAGATCTGAAGTTCTTTTGTCAATGTAACACCACCAACTGCAGCTATTAAAGCAAGCTGAATTCTTGGATATCTGAGCCAATTAGATACAGGCATACTCAAACACCCTCTTCTGCTTTTATCTGGATACTACTGCACACAAGGTCACAGACACCCTATTTGGAAACAGGAGAGTTAACAACTAGAACTTGTCAGTGTTTCCAAAATAAAGCGGTGGCACCATTCTGCTGTGTTTACAAGAGGGAGCACAGTTCAGTATAAACCTCCCAGCTACGAGTCATGCTTTATCGATGGGAAACATTACTTCAAGACACAGCCGTACCAGGGAAAACATTACTCAAAGACCCAGCCGTACCCTGACCAGACAAAGGCAGCGAACCCTTGCCAAGCAGCTGCAGCAGCCTGGAAGGAGACCTCTGGACAGAAGGGACGCGCTCCTCACCGGGGGCTAAATACAAAGGCTGGAAAGCGGGCTGCGCTCCGGAGCGACTGCCGGAAAGCCAAGCCTCTGACGGGAGTGAATTCCCGAGGCCTTAAGAGGGCGAAGGTTTAGAGGCTGATATCAGCGACAAGAAGCGTGGAAAGGATGGCAGGGTCCGACCGGGAAGGGGAAGCAAATACTGCTGAGGGCAACTGGAGCAGAGCTGGGGGAATCGGACACCCCAGCGCGGGGTCCGGGCAGGTCCCCCCACCAACCGGAGCGGAGAAAGAGCTCCGCAGCGCAGGCCGGCAGGGCCTGAGAAGGGGCG